>NW_020263807.1:0-2395 GCF_003255815.1 Theropithecus gelada | reverse complement strand
GTACCCCATTTTACATATATACATAACAGATTACTTATATATATATAAACACATATTATCTATTATTTACCCACCTACCTGTCCATCCATCCACTCTGTCTGTCTGTCTATGCATTCATCCATCCATCTTTTTTTTTTTTTTTTTTGAGACAGAGTCTCGCTCTGTCGCCCAGGCTGGAGTGCAGTGATGCGATCTCGGCTCACTGCAAACTCTGCCTCCCAGGTTCACGCCATTCTCCTGCCTCAGCCTCCCAAGTAGCTGGGACTACAGGCGCCCGCTACCATGCCCAGCTAATTTTTTGTATTTTTAGTGGAGACAGCGTTTCACCATGTTAGCCAGGATGGTCTCGATCTCCTGACCTCATGATCTGCCCGCCTCAGCCTCCCAAAGTGCTGGGATTACAGGCGTGAGCCACTGCGCCCGGCCCAGCCATCTTATCAATGCATCCTTTATCCATTGATAGATATACCTATATTATCTATCTGTCTTATCTATGTATCCATCTATATTAGGTATCTATATTACCTATTTATCTAATCCATCTATCCATTTATCTATCTCTCTATATATTATCTATCAACCAATCTATTTTTCCATGCATCCATCTCTATTATCTGTCAGTCATCTTATCCATCAATCTTATATATGCATCATCCATCCATCCATCTCTGTATATTTCTCTCTCTCTACATCTACCCATTCCTCTATCTTTATCTATCCCTCTCTATCTGTGCCTCTAATTTTTCTCTCTGTAGCTAGATCTATCCATCCATCTATCTATATTATCTGTCAACTAATCTATCTTTCCATTTACCCATCTGTCTATATTATCTATCCATATTATCTATCCATCTATATTATCTATCATCTTATCCGTCCATCCATTTATCTTATCTATGCTTATCCCTCTATCCATCCATCTCTGTATATTCCTCTATCTCTATTTGTATCTACCCATTCCTCTCTCTGTCTCTATCTATCCCCGTCTATATCTATCTGTTCCTGTCTCTATTTTTCTCTCGATAGCTGTATCTATCTATCCATCCATCCATCCATCCTTCTTTCTATCTGTATGTATCCCTGCTTCTATCAGCCTCTCTCTCTTACTCTATCTGTAACTACCCTTCCATCCATGCCCCTCTCTATCTACCTGCATCTATATCTGTCTCTTTCTGTGTCTATTTATCCATCTCTCTATATCCATATCCCCAAGCAGAGGTTCTCCCCTGGTCTGACCATCAAGCACCACTGAAAGAAAGGGGCCGGTCCGGGCACGGTGGCTCACGCCTGTAATCCCAGCACTTTGGGAGACCGAGGCGGGCAGATCACCAGGTCAGGAGTTTGAGACCAGCCTAGTCAACATAGTGAAACCCTGTCTCTACTAAAAATACAAAATTAGCTGGGTGTGGTGGCAGGCGCCTGTAATCCCAGCTACTCAGGAGGCTGAGGCAGGAGAATCGCTTGAACCTGAAGGCGAAGGTTGCAGTGAGCCGAGATCACGCCATTGCACTCCAGCCTGGGCAACAAGAGCGAAACTCTGTCTCGAAAGAAAGAAAGGGGCATGGAGAAAGGTTGACTCAGATGGCAGAGCTTTGAAATTGTTCTCCCATTCAGAACACAGCCCAAACCAAATGGAAAGTGATGGTGGGTGACCTGGGGGACACATTCTAAAGCGTTTCTTCTCGCCTTCAAGGTCTCTCTGTGGCATTCTATTTTGTTCTTATGCCTCTACAGAAGCACCATTCCATAGAACTTTCTGCAGCTCTGGCTGGGCGCTGTGGCTCACACCTGTAATCCCAGCACTTTGGGAGGCTGAGGCTGATGGATCATTTGAGGTCAGGAGTTTGAGACCAGCCTGGCCAACATGGTGAAACCCCGTCTTTACCAAAAATACAAAAATTAGGCTGGGTGTGGTGGCTCACGCCTGTCATCCCAGCACTTTGGGAGGGTCAGGCAGGCAGATCACCTGAGGTCAGGAGTTCAAGACCAACCTGGCCAACATGGAGAAACCCAGTCTCTACTAAAAATATAAAAATTAGCTGGGCGTGGTGGCACATGCCTGTAATGCCAGTTACTTGGGAGGCTGAGGCANAAAAAATGCTGGGCATGGTGGTGGGCGCCTGTAACCCTAGCTACTCGGGAGACTAAGGCAGGAGAATCTCTAGTGTCTGGGAGGTGGAGGTTGTGGTGAGCCCAGATTGCGCCACTGCGCTCCAGCCTGGGCAACAGAATCTCAAAAAAAAAAAAAAAAAAAAAAAGGGAACTTTCTGCAGCTCTGTTGTTGATGTACCCACAGTGGCTGAGTTCTGTTGTAGATGGGAATGTTCTCTATCTGAAATGCAACCCGTGCGACCAGGGAACCAAAGTTTGTTTTTTGTTTTTTTTTTTTTTTTT
>NW_020263806.1:0-2394 GCF_003255815.1 Theropithecus gelada | reverse complement strand
TAAGCCATCATGCCTGGCCCGTAAATAGCTGTTATACTTTATTTTTATTTTTATTTTTATTTTTATTTTTTTTTTTTTTTGAGACAGAGTCTCGCTCTGTCGCCCAGGCTGGAGTGCAGTGGCGCTATCTCGGCTCACTGCAAGCTCCGCCTCCCGGGTTCACGCCATTCTCCTGCCTCAGCCTCCCGAGTAGCTGGGACTACAGGCGCCCACAACCGCGCCCGGCTAATTTTTTGTATTTTTAGTAGAGACGGGGTTTCACCGTGGTCTCGATCTCCTGACCTTGTGATCCACCCGCCTCGGCCTCCCAAAGTGCTGGGATTACAGGCGTGAGCCACCGCGCCCGGCTATACTGTATTTTCAAACAAAAGAAAAATATAAGTCCCATAGTATATTGTAGTAATTAGCCAATGATAAAATAAAATTGTTTTAAACTAAGTTTTTTTGTTATAAATATATATATTTATGGAAGAAAGTATAAAAATATTTTTAAAATGTGTAAACCAACTCCCTACTCACACACACATATACAGCTATCTTCACTATAAAAGCTTCTGCTACCATTCTGTTACCTTTCCATCCAGTTTTGTTCATTACGTAGTAAAATAAAAATGATCGGGCCAAATTAAAAGCAGGGAAACAATCTCCTTAGAAGGAATGTTCTCTTGAAAGTGTGATGTGCTGCCTTTTCAAAACTCTTTCCAAAGCGCTGCATGGGACAGGAAATTACTGAAGTACGTGCAGCTCTGAGCTGTCCATTGGTGAGCTTCCTAGATATGATTTCAATGCTCGGGCCCTTTGTTCCTGGAGCAGGAGATTAGAGCACTCACTAAAACATCCTGAATTAGGCACAGGTTCCTCCCAGGCGTCCGGATGTGGGCATCTTCCTGATGATGGTTGACTTGGGCTCTCCTACGGGTCACTGGCAAATCAACACAGGGAGTTTGTACTGAATGGTAGATCCCACATCCACCGGGTTGATCCTTGGGAATAAATGTGATATTCTAAAATTTCAGCCAAATCTTCTGGCAACTGAACACAGCTCATTCTCCCACTTCAAAAGTATTTTTGTTCAAATGTCACCTCCTTACAGAAGCCTCTGCACATGACCCTGTCTAAAGAAGCATTCTGGCCACTTTCTATTCCATTACTTCCTTTATTTTTTTTAATTAGTAATTGCAATCATGGGCACTTGCTTAATAATTATTGAATAAGTGTGCGACTACATGGGTGAATGAAAGTGGAACCAAGATGTGGTGATAGTGTGCCTTTTCATATCAGGGGAGAAATAACTCTGTGTGCTTACCGCTTCCTCGGCAGGTGAGGGACTCTGCTCAGTCCTTCTTGACAGTGCACGTGCCTCTGTATGTGTCCTACATCTATGTGACGGCCCCCAGGGGCTGGGCCTCCTTGGAGCACCACACCGAGATGGAGTTTTCTTTCTTCTATGACACTGTTCTCTGGAGAACAGGTATGCCCATTGACGCCTTAGCTATCCGTTTAGTTAGGGCTTCACTCAAACAATATTAAAAGAAGAGTAGTGACTTTTAACAGTAGCTGCTTTTCTCATCCTGTTATCCCATAGACAAAGTGGGGCCACCTCAAGTCTGGAAAGTGAAGATCTGGGGTTCCTGAAAAGAATGATGTCCTTCTGTCCTGATGCTGGAAGATCTCAGTCTAGATAGCTAAGGTCCCAGAGTAGAAGATAGCAAGTGACAGATGAGTCCTCTACTGCCCATGAGGGATTCAGAGGGGTGTGTGTTCTTTTGGAGTATAACCCAAATAATCTTCATTTTCTCCTAGTGAAAAATGGTGTGGTTCATGTTTTTTACAAAGCAAAAGGATCTTCAAGTCAGATGCATGGAAATGGAAAAATGTGTCAAGAGCACTTGAAATATTTATGTCAAGTAGCCCAATTTATTCATTTGGCAAAGCATCAGCTCTTTAATTGCATCCTCCAAAGAAGGAATTTTAACCTTCTGAAGTCAAGGGCTGTGACGCTGAATGTTCAAAATGACCTTTCCCTCAGGCTCATCCCCCTTCCTGTCCTCTCTGGGAGGAGCCCCCAAGAACTAAGTGGGAGGCAGCCCTTCAGCTGGGAGCCCACACCGCACCCCCACCCAGTTTCCCCACCCACCTCCTCCTACTGCTTCCACATAGATGCTCCTTAAAACTCCCCAATTTTCTCCTCCACTATCTCCAGTGGTTCTTGGTTATTTTTGGTTTTCTTGTTTGTTTGTTTGTTTTCTCATTTTTAGTGTCCTGTACTTCACACACTACCCCAAACCTATTTCCCCAAACCCATTTCCCCTAAATTCTACTGCTCCCGTCCTCCCTCTTTTCCTCTCCAGGGGTGATGTGCTTTATCTGAGGCAAACATACTAAAAAAAAAAA
>NW_020263805.1:0-2395 GCF_003255815.1 Theropithecus gelada | reverse complement strand
TGGTGTCAGATGATTCCTAATCCTCCACATAGGGTGAGGTGGTAGACGGATAGTTTTCCCACTGTGAGGCCAAATAAGGAGAGCTTTTTCTCTTTGGCTTGCTTTTTTGCAATTTTTCTAGAACATGCCCAGGTATTGATTTCTTTCTTTTTTTCATTTTTGAGACAGAGTCTTGCTCTGTCACCCAGGCTGGAGTGCAGTGGCGTGATCTCAGCTCACTGCAACCTCCACCTCCTGGGTTCAAGCAATTCTCCCTGCCTCAGCCTCCTGAGAAGCTAGGACTACAGAAGCACACTACCACGCCCAGCTAAGTTTTGTATTTTTGAGTAGAGACGGGGTTTCACCATATTGGCCAGGTTGGTCTTGAACTCCTGACCTCAAGTGACCTGCCCACCTTGGTCTCCCAAAGTTCTGGGATTACAGGGGTAAGCCACTGCTCCTGGCCTGATTTCCTTATATTTATCGTGTTTGGGGTTTGTGGACATCTTAAATGTATGGCTTGGTGTTTTCATCAGCTTCAGAACATTTTTAGCTACTATCTCTACAAATATCCCCTCTGCCACATTTCCTTCCTCTTCTAATGGGACTCCAGTTAGACCTCATTACATGCCCCAAGTCTCTTACTACTCTTTTGAGTTTACCAACCTTTTGTGTCTTCATTCTGGATTTTACTATTTTCTTCTGACCCATCTTCCAATTCACCAAGTTCTCTTTGGACTCTGTCTAATCTGCTTTTAAGCCCATCTGCCAACTTCTTAATTTGGTGTTTTTTGTTATTGTTGTTGTTGTTTTGTTTTGTTTCATTTCTAGAACTTCCAGCTGCTTCATTTTATTATTTCTAGTTGTCTGCTGAAATTCTCAATTTTGTCTTTTATTTCCTTGAACATGGTAAGCAGAGTTATTTTAAAGTGTTTGTTTGGAGACTCCACCTCTGGGGACAGGGCACAGCTACACAACAACAACAACAAAAAAAAAAAAAGCAGCAGAAAGCTCTGCAGACGCAAACGACTCTGTCTGACAGCTTTGAAGAGAGCAGTGGATCTCCAAACACGGAGGTTGAGATCTGAGAAGGGACAGACTGCCTGCTCAAGTGGGTCCCTGACCCCTGAGTAGCCTAACTGGGAGACATCCCCCACTAGGGGCAGTCTGACACCCCACACCTCACAGGGTGGAGTACACCCCTGAGAGGAAGCTTCCAAAGCAAGAATCAGACAGGTACACTCGCTGTTCAGAAATATTCTATCTTCTGCAGCCTCTGCTGCTGAAACCCAGGCAAACAGGGTCTGGAGTGGACCTCAAGCAATCTCCAACAGACCTACAGCTGAGGGTCCTGACTGTTAGAAGGAAAACTATCAAACAGGAAGGACACCTACACCAAAACCCCATCAGTACATCACCATCATCAAAGACCAGAGGCAGATAAAACCACAAAGATGGGGAAAAAGCAGGGCAGAAAAGCTGGAAATTCAAAAAATAAGAGCACATCTCCCCCGGCAAAGGAGCGCAGCTCATCGCCAGCAACGGATCAAAGCTGGACGGAGAATGACTTTGACGAGATGAGAGAAGAAGGCTTCAGTCCATCAAATTTCTCAGAGCTAAAGGAGGAATTACGTACCCAGCGCAAAGAAACTAAAAATCTTGAAAAAAAAGTGGAAGAATTGACGGCTAGAGTAATTAATGCAGAGAAGGTCATAAACGAAATGAAAGAGATGAAAACCATGACACGAGAAATACGTGACAAATGCACAAGCTTCAGTAACCGACTCGATCAACTGGAAGAAAGAGTATCAGCAATTGAGGATCAAATGAATGAAATGAAGCGAGAAGAGAAACCAAAAGAAAAAAGAAGAAAAAGAAATGAACAAAGCCTGCAAGAAGTATGGGATTATGTAAAAAGACCAAATCTACGTCTGATTGGGGTGCCTGAAAGTGAGGGGGAAAATGGAACCAAGTTGGAAAACACTCTTCAGGATATCATCCAGGAGAACTTCCCCAACCTAGTAGGGCAGGCCAACATTCAAATCCAGGAAATACAGAGAACGCCACAAAGATACTCCTCAAGAAGAGCAACCCCAAGACACATAATTGCCAGATTCACCAAAGTTGAAATGAAGGAAAAAATCTTAAGGGCAGCCAGAGAGAAAGGTCGGGTTACCCACAAAGGGAAGCCCATCAGACTCACAGCAGATCTCTCGGCAGAAACTCTCCAAGCCAGAAGAGAGTGGGGGCCAATATTCAACATTCTTAAAGAAAAGAATTTTAAACCCAGAATTTCATATCCAGCCAAACTAAGTTTCATAAGTGAAGGAGAAATAAAATCCTTTACAGATAAGCAAATGCTTAGAGATTTTGTCACCACTAGGCCTGCCTTACAAGAGACCCTGAAGGAAGCACT
>NW_020263804.1:0-2397 GCF_003255815.1 Theropithecus gelada | reverse complement strand
TATCATCACATGAAATCTGGAAAGAAGTTTTCTGACAAACTGCTGAGTGTTCTGTTAATTCATCTCACAGAGTTCCATCTGTATTTCGTGGATCTCTTTGCTAGCCCTATTTCTGTGGAATCTGAGAGCAGATATTTCGGATCCCTTTGAAGACTCTATTGCCAAAGGAAATATCGTCCGATAAGAAAGAGCAAGAAGCTTTCTGAGAAACTTCTTTGTTTTCCATGAAATCATGTCAACAGAATTACAGCTTTCCCCGCCAGAAGCCTTTCGCTAAGACAGTTCTTGTGGAATTGGCAAAGTGACATTTGGAAGCCCATACAGGGCTATGGTGAAAAAGGAAATAATCTCAGATGAAATCTGGAAAGAAGTTTTCTGACAAACTGCTGAGTGTTCCGTTAATTCATCTCACAGAGTTACATCTGTATTTCGTGGAACTATTTGCTAGCCCTATTTCTGTGGAATCTGAGAACAGATATTTCAGACCCCTTTGAAGACTATAGGGCCAAAGGAAATGTCCTCCGATAACAAAGAGAAAGAAGCTTTCTGAGAAACTTCTTTGTGTTTTGTGAAATCATCTCACAGAGTTGCAGCTTTCCCCTCCAGAAGCCTTTNCTTTCCCCTCAAGAAGCCTTTCGCTAAGACAGTTCTTGTGGAATTGGCAAAGTGATATTTGGAAGCCCATAGAGGGCTATGGTGAAGAAGGAAATATCCTCAGATGAAATCTGGAAAGAAGCTTTCTGAGAAACTGCTGAATGTTCTGTTAATTCATCTCACAGAGTTACATCTGTATTTCGTGGATCTCTTTGCTAGCTTTATTTCTGTGAAATCTGAGAACAGATATTTCGGATCCCTTTGAAGACTAGAGGGCCAAAGGAAATATCCTCCGATAACTCTCAGAAAGAAGCTTTCTGAGAAACCTCTTTGTGTTCTCTGAATTCAAGTCACAGAGTTACTGCTTTCCCCTCAAGAAGCCTTTCGCTAAGACAGTTCTTCTGGAATTGGCAAAGTGATATTTGGAAGCGCATAGAGGGGTATCGTGAAAAAGGAAATATCCTCAGATGAAATCTGGAAAGAAGCTCTCTGACAAACTGCTGAGTGTTCTGTTAATTCATCTCACGGAGTTTCATCTGTATTTCGTGGATCTCTTTGCTAGCTTTATTTCTGTGGAATCTGAGAACAGATATTTCGGATCCCTTTGAAGACTATAGGGCCAAAGGAAATATCCTGCGATAACAAAGAGAAAGTAGCTTTCTGAGAAAATTCTCTGTCTTCTGTGAAATCATCTCACAGAGTTACAGCTTTCCCCTCAAGAGGCCTTTCTCTAAGACAGTTCTGGTGGAATTGGCAAAGTGATATTTGGAAGCCGATAGAGAGATATGGTGCAAAAGGACATAACCTCAGATGAAATCTGGAAAGAAGCTTTGTGAGAAACTGCTGAGTGTTCTGTTAATTCATCTCACAGAGTTACATCTGTATTTCGTGGATCTCTTTGCTAGCCTTATTTCTGTGGAATCTGAGAACAGATATTTCGGATCCCTTTGAAGACTAGAGGGCCAAAGGAAATATCCTCCGATAACAAAGAGAGAGAAGCTTTCTGAGAAACTTCTTTGTGTTCTGTGAAATCAACTCATAGAGTTACTGCTTTCCCCTCAAGAAGCCTTTCGCTAAGACAGTTCACGTGGAATTGGCAAAGTGATATTTAGAAGCCATTAGAGGGCTACGATGAAAAAGGAAATATCCTCAGATGAAATCTGGAAAGAAGCTTTCTGACAAACTGCTGAGTGTTCTGTTAATTCATCTCACAGAGTTACATCTGTATTTCGTGGGTCTCTTTGCAACTTTATTTCTGTGGAATCTGAGAACAGATATTTCGGATCCCCTTGAANGGCTACGATGAAAAAGGAAATATCCTCAGATGAAATCTGGAAAGAAGCTTTCTGACAAACTGCTGAGTGTTCTGTTAATTCATCTCACAGAGTTACATCTGTATTTCGTGGGTCTCTTTGCAACTTTATTTCTGTGGAATCTGAGAACAGATATTTCGGATCCCTTTGAAGACTATAGGGCCAAAGGAAATATCCTCCGTTAACAAAGTGAAAGAAGCTTTCTGAGAAACTTCTTTGTGTTCTGTGGAATCATCTCACAGAGTTCCAGCTTTCCCCTCAAGAAGCCTTTCGCTATGCAGTTCTTTTGGAATTGGAAAAGTGATATTTGGAAGCCCATAGAGAGCTATGTTGAAGAAGGAAATATCCTCAGATGAAATCTGGCAAGAAGCTTTCTGAGAAACCGCTTAGTGTTCCGTTAATTCATCTCCCAGAGTTACATCTGTATTTCGTGAATCTCTTTCCTAGCCTTATTTCTGTGGAATCTGAGAACACATATTTCAGATCCCTT
>NW_020263803.1:0-2396 GCF_003255815.1 Theropithecus gelada | reverse complement strand
GAGTGATCCTCCTATCTAAGCCTTCCAAGCAATTATGACATTTTTAGTATTTTTGGAAAAATATTTAAAAGCACAATAAGAAATGAAAATTTCATTTTTAGCTAATCCTGCACTACCTGCTGCAGTAAAATGTTCTTTGCAGTTTTGTATGCATCTGTTTCCATTTGTTGAAATTATGTATAAGCATATATGTAAATATTTACACTTATTTTATGAAAATTAAATCAACTATCAGGCTGTACATGTTCTTCTTTACTAAGCATTTTTACTTGCCAATAAACTAGAAACATCTTTACAGATTTGACATGTTATTTTATTTTATATTTTAATTTTTATTTATTCATTTATTTTATTATACTTTAAGTTCTAAGGTACATGTGCACAACGTACAGGTTTGTTACATATGTATACATGTGCCATCTTGGTGTGCTGCACCCATCAACTCGTCAGCACCCATCAACTCGTCATTTACATCAGGTATAACTCCCAATGCCATCCCTTCCCCTCCCCCCTTCCCACAATAGGCCCCGGTTATTTTAATAATTGCATAAAAGTCTTTACTTTGGATCCAACATAGGCACAAGCTTTCCCAGGTGTTTTTCTGCTAAAGATTTGGCTAACTTCTTCAAAACAACGATAATAAGCAGATGTTATCTTTCTTTGACCGTGAAGAAAGTATAAAGCAGAATGCCTTTAGCCACCCAAAAAATTGTTACTATGAGGTTTGGTCTTGTCCAGTCTGCTTTTGATTTGAGTGGACCACTTTCATCTCTTGGTAGCCATTCCTTTGATTGAGCTTTGTCTTCAGTATCGTATTGGTAAATCTATGTTTCATCTTCTGTTACAATCTTTGAAGAGAGACTTCAAGGTTTTTTTTTTTTTTTGAGACAGAGTTTCACTCTTGTTGCCGAGGCTGGAGTGCAGTGGTGCGATCTCAGCTCACTGCAACCTCCACCTCCTGGGTTCAAGCGATTCTCCTGCCTCAGCCTCCTGAGTAGCTGGGATTACAGGCACATGCCACCACACCTGGCTAATTTTGTATTTTTAGTAGAGTTGGGGTTTCTCCATGTTGGTCAGGCTAGTGTTGAACTCCTGACTTCAGGTGATCTGCCTGCCTTGGCCTCCCAAAGTGCTGGGATTACAGGTGTGAGCCACTGCGCTTGGCTAAGGTCTTGATCCCACTTGTTTATAATTTCCTGTGAAAGGTCTGTTCTTGTCTGCAGCTGATCTGGCTGCAACGGTTTTGGCACCCGTGAAGTAGAAAATTTGTTCAGCTGAAATTTTTGTCAGAATTGTGTAAACTGTCCTGATTGAGATATCTATTGTGTTGGCTATTGTTTCTGCTGTTAATTGTCAGTCCTCTTCAGTTAGAACATGAGCAAGATTGTTTCCTTGCAAATTGAGAGGGATGGTCTGCTGGTGTAGACTTTATTTTTAACCTTGTCTTGTCCCTTCTTAAAAGGAATTACTCATTTATAAACTGCAAATTTCTTTGGGCCATTTTCTCCATTAACTTTTTTTTAAAGCATCAATGATTTCAGCATTCTTCCACTCATATTTCGGCATAAATTTATGCTATTGCTTCAATTGTTGCAGAATTCATGTTGTTCTGATGGGGGCTTTTTTTCCAACTGATGTCTTATCCTTCTTAGTGCCTCAAACTAGATCCTATTCAGACATGTTTTAACAAGTTAGCAAAAGTTTGTTTGGTGCAAAGAAATTTGAAATCCATGCATACGTTTTTCATAATACGAATTTTCATGAATTGTTTTATGATCCCTTATCTATTACTTTTTTAGCGATGAACCATGCAAGTTTGACTATTGTTCTGGCTTCTTACAAGGTTCAGTAGACTTTGTAACACATTTGTATGTCTCACAGATTGGCAGCTGTTTGGTAAAAAATTGACTTTTCAGCCAACTCATGGGAAAGTGAAATAATGTGAAAAACAGGAAGACTACAGTTTTAGGCCTTTCAAATGAGGCATGGCTTTCAGCTCTTGGCAAGAACAGGCAAGGAGATGCAAGCCTCTAAGAGGCTAGGCTTTTCAAAGTGCTTCTCTCCCCTTTACCCTCCTTCAGTTACAGCACCAAGCACCACCCAGGTGTTGCCTGCAGCCTCACCCTCTTCCCAGTTGTGGGATCCTCCCACTCCCTGAACCCACACTGAGTTCCTTGTGGCTCACAGGGTCACCCAGAGGGCTTTCGAGATCCAGAAAGCTATGTGTGATTTTGTATCACCTATTATATAAAGATATGTATAAAATAGGAAACATATTGACCATATATCATTTTATATATTTTTGGTTTTGTGTGTCTAAAAAATACATGATTTTTTTGTATGTATTAAAGGATAGGTATGTATAAGATGTTTTATAGATGTGGAAAGTTATTTTT
>NW_020263802.1:0-2396 GCF_003255815.1 Theropithecus gelada | reverse complement strand
AATTGGATTTCATTGAGCTTTTCAAAACAGCTATTTTGAATTATCTGTCTGAAAGGTCACAATTCTGTCTTTTTGGGATTCTTTGTTTGATGAAGTCATGTTCTCCTGGATTGTCTTGGTGCTTATGGATGATTGCGGGTGTCTGGGCATTGAAGAGGTGGGTATTTATCATAGATTTTGCAGTCTGGACTTGTTTGTACTCATCCTTCTC
Organism: Theropithecus gelada; assembly: GCF_003255815.1. Classification (NCBI taxonomy): domain Eukaryota; kingdom Metazoa; phylum Chordata; class Mammalia; order Primates; family Cercopithecidae; genus Theropithecus; species Theropithecus gelada. The sequence goes on along the minus strand of NW_020263802.1, from coordinate 2,185 downwards.
AGGAAGACTTTCTAGGTATTGGAAGGGACTTAAGTGTTGTGGTCTAAGTCTTTGGTTACCACAGCTGTATTTATTTTAGGGGGCACACTAAGCTACCCAGCAATACTGTGGCTTTTGCTGACTCATAGAGGTACTGCCTTGGTGGTCTTGGGTAAGACCCAAAAGAATTTCCCAGATTACCAGACAGAGTCTCTTGTTCTTTCCCCTTACTTTTCTTGAAACAAATGGTCTTTTTTGTGTGTGATGAGCTGCCAGAAAGTGGAGGAGGAGTGACGCATGCACCCCTATGGCCACTACCACTGTGCTGGGTCAGACCCAAAGCCAGCACAACACTGGGTAACACCCAAGGCCTGCAGTGACCAGGGCCTGGCTACTGCTTATGCTCACTCAAGGCCCATGGGTTCTACAATCATTATGTGGGAAATCCAGCTGGGCTTGTGTCCTTCTCTTTATGGCCACAAGTTTCCCTCAGTCTCAATTGTGTCCAGAGATGCCATCTGAGAGCCAGGTCCTGGAGTTGAGAACCTTAGGAATCTACCTGGTGTTTTATCCTATTGTGGCTCAGTTTGGCACCAAAGCCACAAGATTCTTTCCCACTCTTCCCTCCCCTTTCCTCAAGCAGAAGAGTCTCTCTTCATGGCCACCACTATCCAGGCCCACAGCAAGTACTGCCTGGGTACCACTGATGTTGACTCAAGGCCAAGGGTACTTCAGTCAGCTTGAGGTAATGTTGCCAGTGCTGAGTCTCTCCCTTCAGGGCAGTGGAATCCCCTCTGGCCAAGGGAAGGTCCAGAGATGCCATCCAGGAACCAAGGCCTGGAACTGGGGACCCCAGGAGTCCACTTGGTGCTCTATCCCACTGTGGTCAAGCTGGTGCCCAAGCTGCAAGACACAGTCCCCTTTATCCTTTCCACTCCTTTCCTCTAGCAGAAGGGGTCTCTCCCCATAACCACCACAACTGGGAATGTTCTCGGTCATATCTGAGGCCAGCACAGCTCTGAGTCTTACCCAAGGCCCAGAACAAGTACTACTTGGGTATCACAGCTGATTATCCAGGGCCCAAGGGCTCTTTAGTCAGCAGGTGATGATTCCTCCGGGACTGGTTTCTTCCCTTCAAGGCAGCAGGTTCCATTCTGGCCCAGGGTTTGTCTAAAAATGCTGTCTGGGAGCTAGGGCCTGCAATATGGGCCTCAGGACTCTGTGTTGTACCCTGTCCTACTGTGGCTGAGCTGGTATCCAAGTTGTAAGACAAATTCCTCTTTATTCTCCCCTGTGGTCTCCTCAAGCAGGAGTCTTTCCTGGAGCAGTGAGCTGTGCTGCCTAGGATTGCGGGAGGGGTGACACAAGCACTTCTCCAGCTTCCCCAGCTGGTGTCTCACTAGGTCAGGTACCCTCCAAGTTCACTGGCTCTGAGCCCAGCACAGCATCAGGACTTGTTCAGGAATTACAGACCTTGTGACCTAATGCTATTCAAATTTATTTAGGACGCCAGAGCACTTTAACCTGTGATGGAGGGGTTGCCAGAACTCAGGTTTCAACTGCTAGGATGGATGATTTGCCTCTGGCTGGGGCTGGTCTGAATGCTTCCTCTGTGGGTGATGGCTGAGTTCTGCCTGAAGTTCTGTTGTTACCGCACAGCACTGAGTTCCAATACAAAGTCTCACAGTCACTGTGCTTTCCCTCTCCAAAGTACACAGATTCTCTCTCCATGCCATGTGATTATTGCTGGGGGGTTGTGGGAGGGGTGTGTAGGTGGCTGTTTTTCCTACCCTCCTCATATGATGTTAATATGATTTCTTTAACATCAAGTTGATATGATGTTAAAACCAGGTATTATTTTCCTTAATATGAAGTTAAAACCAGGTATTACTCACCTGATTTTTGGTTCTTATGAAGAATTTTTTTGTGTGGATAATTTTTCAGTTTGGTGTTCCTTCAGCAGGGACAGTTGCTGGAGGCTTCTATTTGGCCATCTTGCTCCACTTCCTCTGTCTGATTTTTTTTAAGGCACTTCCTTACTTTCTGGCACTGCAAAATACTCCAAGCTCATCTTGCATATTTCCTGTCTCAATCCTAGAATCAGCCATTACCTCAAGGAGTGCTGGTTCCTTTTTTTTTTTTTTTTGAATGGTATTATAAATCAAGATTTTGGATCTAGGTATGCTTATTGTTTCATTTAGGCCCT
>NW_020263801.1:0-2396 GCF_003255815.1 Theropithecus gelada | reverse complement strand
CCATCTCAGCCTCCCAAGTAGCTAGATCTACAGGCACCTGCCACCATACTTGGCTAATTTAAAAAAACATTTTTTTTAGAGATGGGGTTGTGGTATGTTGGCCAGGCAGGTCTCAAACTCTTGGCCTCAAGCAATCCTCCTGCTTTGGCCTTTTGAAACATTGGGATTATAGGCCTGGGCCAGTGTGCCTGGACCCATAATATTTACTTAGAGTATACACTGTGATAGGCATTGGAAAGTGTCTGATAGTTCAGTAAAAAACTGCAATGATGTTTACAACAGGTAATTAATTTTGGCCACGATTCTTTTGACTGTCATAACACTGTTTTAAGAAAAAGTCTATATTTCCACTTTACTGTGTCTATGAAACTCAAACTCAATGTTAAAAAGCTCTGATTTGTGTTTGAAATCATAATCCAGCTAAAAGCAGAAATGTGGAGCTTTTTTTTAAATTTTAAATGAATCATAAGCAGTCTTGTATTTAAGACAGATAAGATTATTATACAGTATTATGTTTTTCTGTACTTAAAAGGAGAGAAAACCACGAGGGCTGTTAATGTTTGAAAAAGAAGGCAACTATGAGGAAGCTTTATATTAGAAGAAAGTGTGATACAAAAATAAAATCTCGGGACCCCAAACTCACTATGACAAAGGAAAATTAAGCTTGGAACCTGAGTCATGCAAAAACTGCCATCCTTTTGTTCCCAAACAGATAGCTGTAATTTCACATGCTTACTTTAACTTATGAAAAATGTAGATTTATTGAGAGCGAGGATGAATGCACAACTGACTCTTTCCTCTTTTTCTTTTTTGCCACATGTAACATACAGATTCACTGAGAACTATCAGAGCCTTGCAAGAATGTAGCGATTAGCTTCCTTGCCGACTCTCTCTCTTTCTTTTCCTCCCCAGTTTTAATTTCCTGCCTGCTTGCGCTTTCTCCTTTAACACTTAAGTTCCCAAAACCCTCTTTAGAAAAAGCACAGGAAACCGCCTACTTGTGACTTGTGCTTCTTTTTTCTGGCCATAAGGCACTATTTTTATCTCTATTTAAAAATGTAGAAACTGAGCCAAAGAGGGGATATGGTATTTGCCTGGGATCATAGGATTAGTAAATGTCTGAGTTGGGATTTAAAGCCAGGCTCCGCGATTTCATAGCCCACCCACAGTTGCATGCCACTCAAGTCTCCCGGCTCCAAGTTCTCTGCAATTTACACAGCCCTACACTGCCTTCGTCCTAAACTCTCCAACCTCCTATTTTCCCTTTGCAAGTATCCTTCACTTTGCAAAGCAAAATCTCTAAATCACTTGAGATCTGCCTCATTCACTTTTTGGCTTACAAAAGGAAGTTGGAAAAAACCACTCTTCTTGCAGTGCACAAATGACTGTTTTAGAGTAACTTTATTGCCTATGCAATCAATCATATATTTGATATAATTATAGCTTCAGATGATAAATGTAGATATAAAAAATCTTTCTGTAAAAGTGACTTTTCTTATTTCTCTTCTCTCCTTTTCTCCCCTACTGTGTGCTTCAAATTCTTTATTTTCGTATTCACTTTGCTGGCTTCAAATAATTTCCAAACCTATTCTAATGGTAGGGTGATAGCATCCAGTGAGTTTCTTGTTGCTGTTCTGATAGGACCACAGAATTTCACATCTGGTTGTGATATCACATGCTCACATTGTCTAACTACTTCATTTTACAGTTGAAGAAATTGAGACACAAAGTAAGGTGACGTACCCAGTTCCAATCTAGTTATATAATAAAAATGTGGCTAATATTTAATAAATAATATGAGTCAGGCACTGAGAAAGTAAGGCACCGTTTTTATTTTTAAATTTTGTTTATGTATTTTTTGAGAGGGAGTCTCGCTCTGTCGCCCAGGCTGGAGTGCAGTGGCGCGATCTCCGCTCACTGCAAGCTCCGCCTCCCGGGTTCACACCATTCTCCTGCCTCAGCCTCCCGAGTAACTGGGACTGCAGGCGCCCGCCACGCCCGGCTAATTTTTTGCATTTTTAGTAGAGATGGAGTTTCACTGTGTTAGCCAGTATGGTCTCGATCTCCTGACCTCGTGATCCGCCCACCTCGGCCTCCTCGCAAAGTGCTGGAATTATAGGCGTGAGCCACTGCGCCCGGCCGTAAGGCACTATTTTTATCTCTATTTAAAAATGTAGAAGCTGAGTCAAAGAGGGGATATGGTATTTGCCTGGGATCATAGGATTAGTACATGTCTGAGTTGGGGTTTAAAGCCAGGCTCCCCGATTCATAGCCCACCCACAATTGCATTCCACTCAAGTCTTCCGGCTCCAAGTTCTCTGCAATTTACACAGCCCTACACTGCCTTCCTCCTAAACTCTCCAACCTCCTATTTTTTTCAGCTCTAAACTTGGATT
>NW_020263800.1:0-2396 GCF_003255815.1 Theropithecus gelada | reverse complement strand
TCAGACTAACAGCAGATCTCTCAGCAGAAACTCTACAAGCCAGAAGAAAGTGGGGGCCAATATTCAACATTCTTAAAGAAAAGAATTTTAAACCCAGAATTTCATATCCAGCCAAAATAAGTTTCATAAGTGAAGGAGAAATAAAATCCTTTACAGACAAGTAAATGCTTAGAGATTCTGCCAACACCAGGCCTGCCCTACAAGAGACCCTGAAGGAAGCACTAAACATGGAAAGGAACAACCGGTACCAGCCATTGTAAAAACATGCCAAAATGTAAAGACCATCGAGGCTAGGAAGAAACTGCATCAATGAATGAGCAAAATAACCAGCTAATATCACAATGACAGGATCAAGTTCACACATAACAATATTAACCTTAAATGTAAATGGACTAAATGGTCCAATTAAAAGACACAGACTGGCAAATTGGATAAAGAGTCAAGACCCATCAATTTGCCGTGTTCAGGAGACCCATCTCAAGTGCAGAGACACACATAGGCTCAAAATTAAGGGATAGAGGAAGATCTACCAAGCAAATGGAGAATAAAAAAAAGCAGGGATTGCAATCCTAGTCTCTGATAAAACAGACTTTAAAACATCAAAGATCAAAAGAGACAAAGAAGGCCATTACATAATGGTAAAGGGATCAATTCAACAGGAAGAGCTAACTATCCTAAATATATATATACCCAATACAGGGGCACCCAGATTCATAAAGCAAGTCCTTAGAGACTTACAAAGAGACTTAGACTCCCATGCAATAATAATGGAAGACTTCAACACCCCACTGTCAACGTTAGAAAAATCAATGAGACAGAAAGTTAACAAGGATATCCAGGAATTGAACTCAACTCTGCACCAAGCGGACCTATAGACATCTACAGAACGCTCTACCCGAAATTAACAGAATATACATTCTTCTCAGCAACACATCACACTTATTCCAAAATTGACCACATAATTGGAAGTAAAGCACTCCTCAGCAAATGTACAAGAACAGAAATTATAACAAACTGTCTCTCAGACCACAGTGCAATCAAACTAGAACTCAGGACTAAGAAACTCAATAAAAACCGCTCAACTACATGGAAACTGAACAACCTGCTCCTGAATGACTACTGGGTACAAAAAGAGGGAATCCTCCATAACTCATTTTATGAGGCCAGCATCATCCTGATACCAAAGCCTAGCAGAGACACAACAACAACAAAAAAATTTTAGACCAATATCCCTGATGGACATTGATGCAAAAATCCTCAATAAAATACTGGCAAACCGAATCCAGCAGCACATCAAAAAGCTTATCCACCATGATCAAGTGGGCTTCATCCCTGGGATGCAAAGTTGGTTCAACATATGCAAATCAATAAACGCAATCCAGCATATAAACAGAACGAAAGACAAAAACCACATGATTATCTCAATAGATGCAGAAAAGGCCTTTGACAAAATTCAACAGCCCTTCATGCTAAAAACTCTCAATAAATTCAGTATTGATGGAACGTACCTCAAAATCATAAGAGCTATTTATGACAAACTCACAGCCCATATCATACTGAATGGGCAAAAACTGGAAGCATTCCCTTTGAAAACTGGCCCAAGACAGGGATGCCCTCTCTCACCACTCCTATTCAAAATAGTGTCGGAAGTTCCGGTTAGGGCAATCAGGCAAGAGAAAGAAATCAAGGGTATTCAGTTAGGAAAAGAAGTTAAGTTATCCCTGTTTGCAGATGACATGATTGTATATATTTAGAAAACCCCATCATCTCAGCTCAAAATCTCCTTAAACTGATAAGCAACTTCAGCAAATTCTAAGGATACAAAATTAATGTGCAAAAATCACAAGCATTCTTATACACCAGTAACAAACAGAGAACCAAATCATGGATGAACTTCCATTCACAATTGCTTCAAAGAGAATCAAATACCTAGGAATCCAACTTACAAGAGATGTAAAGGAACTCTTCAAGGAGAACTACAAATCACTACTCAGTGAAATAAAAGAGGACACAAACAAATGGAAGAATATACCATGCTCATGGATAGGAAGAATCAATATCGTGAAAATGGCCATACTGCCCAAGGTAATTTATAGATTCAATGCCATCCCCATCAAGCTACCAATGACTTTCTTCAAAGAATTGGAAAAAACTGCTTTAAAGTTCATATGGAACCAAACAAGAGCCCGCATTGCCAAGACAATCCTAAGTCAAAAGAACAAAGCTGGAGGCATCACACTACCTGACATCAAACTATACTACAAGGCTACAGTAACCAAAATAGCATGGTAGTAGTACCAAAACAGAGATATAGACCGATGGAACAGAACAGAGTCCTCAGAAATAATACCACATATCTACAGCCATCTGATCTTTGACAAACCTGAGAGAAACAA
>NW_020263799.1:0-2397 GCF_003255815.1 Theropithecus gelada | reverse complement strand
GAGTGATCCTCCTATCTAAGCCTTCCAAGCAATTATGACATTTTTAGTATTTTTGGAAAAATATTTAAAAGCACAATAAGAAATGAAAATTTCATTTTTAGCTAATCCTGCACTACCTGCTGCAGTAAAATGTTCTTTGCAGTTTTGTATGCATCTGTTTCCATTTGTTGAAATTATGTATAAGCATATATGTAAATATTTACACTTATTTTATGAAAATTAAATCAACTATCAGGCTGTACATGTTCTTCTTTACTAAGCATTTTTACTTGCCAATAAACTAGAAACATCTTTACAGATTTGACATGTTATTTTATTTTATATTTTAATTTTTATTTATTCATTTATTTTATTATACTTTAAGTTCTAAGGTACATGTGCACAACGTACAGGTTTGTTACATATGTATACATGTGCCATCTTGGTGTGCTGCACCCATCAACTCGTCAGCACCCATCAACTCGTCATTTACATCAGGTATAACTCCCAATGCCATCCCTTCCCCTCCCCCCTTCCCACAATAGGCCCCGGTTATTTTAATAATTGCATAAAAGTCTTTACTTTGGATCCAACATAGGCACAAGCTTTCCCAGGTGTTTTTCTGCTAAAGATTTGGCTAACTTCTTCAAAACAACGATAATAAGCAGATGTTATCTTTCTTTGACCGTGAAGAAAGTATAAAGCAGAATGCCTTTAGCCACCCAAAAAATTGTTACTATGAGGTTTGGTCTTGTCCAGTCTGCTTTTGATTTGAGTGGACCACTTTCATCTCTTGGTAGCCATTCCTTTGATTGAGCTTTGTCTTCAGTATCGTATTGGTAAATCTATGTTTCATCTTCTGTTACAATCTTTGAAGAGAGACTTCAAGGTTTTTTTTTTTTTTTGAGACAGAGTTTCACTCTTGTTGCCGAGGCTGGAGTGCAGTGGTGCGATCTCAGCTCACTGCAACCTCCACCTCCTGGGTTCAAGCGATTCTCCTGCCTCAGCCTCCTGAGTAGCTGGGATTACAGGCACATGCCACCACACCTGGCTAATTTTGTATTTTTAGTAGAGTTGGGGTTTCTCCATGTTGGTCAGGCTAGTGTTGAACTCCTGACTTCAGGTGATCTGCCTGCCTTGGCCTCCCAAAGTGCTGGGATTACAGGTGTGAGCCACTGCGCTTGGCTAAGGTCTTGATCCCACTTGTTTATAATTTCCTGTGAAAGGTCTGTTCTTGTCTGCAGCTGATCTGGCTGCAACGGTTTTGGCACCCGTGAAGTAGAAAATTTGTTCAGCTGAAATTTTTGTCAGAATTGTGTAAACTGTCCTGATTGAGATATCTATTGTGTTGGCTATTGTTTCTGCTGTTAATTGTCAGTCCTCTTCAGTTAGAACATGAGCAAGATTGTTTCCTTGCAAATTGAGAGGGATGGTCTGCTGGTGTAGACTTTATTTTTAACCTTGTCTTGTCCCTTCTTAAAAGGAATTACTCATTTATAAACTGCAAATTTCTTTGGGCCATTTTCTCCATTAACTTTTTTTTAAAGCATCAATGATTTCAGCATTCTTCCACTCATATTTCGGCATAAATTTTATGCTGTTGCTTCAATTGTTGCAGAATTCATGTTGTTCTGATGGGGGCTTTTTTTCCAACTGATGTCTTACCCTGCTTAGTGCCTCAAACTAGATCCTATTCAGACATGTTTTAACAAGTTAGCAAAAGTTTGTTTGGTGCAAAGAAATCTGAAATCCATGCATATGTTTTTCATAATATGAATTTTCATGAATTGTTTTATGATCCCTTATCTATTACTTTTTTAGCAATGAACCATGCAATTTGGACTATTGTTCTGGCTTCTTACAAGGTTCAGTAGACTTTGTAACACAGTTGTATCTCTCACAGATTGGCAGCTGTTTGGTAAAAAATTGACTTTTCAGCCAACTCATGGGAAAGTGAAATAATGTGAAAAACAGGAAGACTATAGTTTTAGGCCTTTCAAGTGAGGCATGGCTTTCAGCTCTTGGCAAGAACAGGCAAGGAGATGCAAGCCTCTAAGAGGCTAGGCTTTTCAAAGTGCTTCTCTCCCCTTTACCCTCCTTCAGTTACAGCACCAAGCACCACCCAGGTGTTGCCTGCAGCCTCACCCTCTTCCCAGTTGTGGGATCCTGCCGCTTCCTGAACCCATGCTGGGTTCCTTGTGGCTCACAGGGTCACCCAGAGGGCTTTCGAGATCCAGAAAGCTATGTGTGATTTTGTATCACCTATTATATAAAGATACGTATAAAATAGGAAACATATTGACCATATATCATTTTGTATAGTTTTGGTTTTAGGTGTCTAAAAAATACATGATTTTTTTGTATGTATTAAAGGATAGGTATGTATAAGATGTTTTATAGATGTGGAAAGTTATTTTT
>NW_020263798.1:0-2398 GCF_003255815.1 Theropithecus gelada | reverse complement strand
GACCTTTCTCTGTGGCTACCCTTAACATTTTTTCCTTCACTTCAACTTTGGTGAATCTGACAATGATGTGTCTTGGAGTTGCTCTTCTCGAGGAGTATCTTTGTGGCATTCTCTGTATATTCTGAATTTGAATGTTGGCCTGCCCTACTAGGTTGGGGAAGTTCTCCTGAATGATATTCTGCAGAGTGTTTTCCAACTTGGTTCCATTTTCCCCATCACTTTCAGGCACACCAATCAGATGTAGATTTGGTCTTTTCACATAATCCTATATTTCTTGGAGACTTTGTTCATTTCTTTTTATTCTTTTTCCCCTACATTTCTCTTCTCACTTCATTTCATTCATTTGATCTTCAATCACTGATAATCTTTCTTCCAGTTGATCGAGTTGGTTACTGAAGCTTGTGCATTTGTCATGTAGTTCTCGTGTCATGGTTTTCATCTCTATCAGTTCTTTTAAGGTCTTCTCTGCATTGATTATTCTAGTTATCCATTCATCCATTCTTTTTTCAAGATTTTTAGTTTCTTTGCGGTGGTTACATAGTTCCTCCTTTAGCTCTGAGAAGTTTGATCGACTGAAGTGTTCTTCTCTCAACTTGTCAAAGTCATTCTCTGTCCAGCTTTGTTCCATTGCTGGCAATGAGCTGCGTTCCTTTGGAGGGGGAGATGCACTCTGGTTTTTTGAATTTCCAGCTTTTCTGTCCTGCTTTTTCCCCATCTTTGTGGTTTTATCTACCTTTGGTCTTTGATGATGGTGACGTACTGATGGGGTTTTGGTGTGGTTGTCCTTTCTGTTTGTTAGGTTTCCTTCTAACAGTCAGGACCCTCAGCTGTAGGTCTGTTAGAGTTTGCTGGAGGTCCACTGCAGACCCTGTTTGCTGGGTATCAGCAGCAGAGCCTGCAGAAGTTAGAATATTGCTGAACAGCAAGTGTTACTGTCTGATTCTTGCTCTGGAAGCTTTGTCTCAGGGTGTATCCAGCCATGTTAGGTGTGATGTGTCAGTCTGCACCTAGTGGGGGATGTCTCCCAGTTAGGCTACTCAGGGGTCAGGGAGCCACTTGACAAGGCAGTCTGTCCGTTCTCAGATCTCAACCTCCATGCTGGGAGAAGCACTGCTCTCTTCAAAGCTGTCAGGCAGGGACTTTTACATCTGCAGAGGTTTCTGCTGCTTTTTGTTTAGCTATGCCCTGTCCCCAGAGGTGGCGTCTACAGAGGCAGGCAAGCAGGCCTTCTTGAGCTGAGGTGGGCTCCACCCAATTTGAGCTTCCTGGCGGCTTTGTTTATATACTTAAGCCTCAGCAATGGCGGGCACCCCTCCCCCAGCCTCCCTGCCGCCTTGCAGTTAGATCTCCAACTGCTGTGCTAGCAATGACGGAGGCTCCATGGGTGTGGAACCATCCAGGCCAGGTGTGGGATATAATCTCCTGGTGCACCGTTTGCTAAGACCCTTTGTAAAGTGCAGTATTAGGGTGGGAATTACCTGATTTTCCAGGTGTTGTGTGTCTCAATTTCCCTTGGCTAGGAAAAGGAATTCCCTTCCCCCTTGTGCTTCCCAGGTGAGGTGATGCCTCACCCTGCTTCAGCTCTCACTCATCGGGCTGCACCCGCAGACCAGCATCAACTGTCCAACAAGCCCCAGTGAGATGAACCCGGTTCCTCAGTTGAAAATGCAGAAATCACCCATCTTCTGTGTCGCTCACACTGGGAACTGGAGGCTGGAGATGTTCCTATTCAGCCATCTTGGGCGCCACCTTCTCCGATACTACATTTTTAAACAAAGGACATTTGGAAGTTAATTGAAAATTTGAACTGATTGGCTATTTGATGTTAAATTCTTCTTGTTAATTTTTTGAAAAAGATAATATTTTGTTAGATTATTTTAAAGCGAATACTTTCATTACAGAAATGCAAACTGAGGAGTTATTGGTGAAATAGTTTAATGTCAGAGACTTGCTGCAGATGAAGAGTGGAGGAGGAGAAGTGGCTAAAGACATGGCAAAGCAGGGTTGGCAAGAGTTGACTCAGCAATGCGTGCACAAGGCTCACAGTACTGTTCTGTCTACTTTGTATACAATAGACATTTACTAAACAGACATATTTAAGAAGTCTCACAAGAAAACATGTATAACTACTTAACTATTATTCTGAGGGATTAAGAACAAACAAATAAAAGAGAGACTGAGCTTTTCTGAGTTAATAAAGAGCAATTTGGCAGAAACTTCAAATTTTTACAAACATGGATTTTTTGAGATATAATTATTGCATTATCTTTAGGGGAAAGAAAGCCATTTTATTAACAAGGGCTGGGGGTGCTGATCTTGTCACCATACCTTACATTCTTATCTGCTTAAGGCACAGATGCTGAGATAAAGAATAGCAATGTAATATGTACAGATAAAA
>NW_020263797.1:0-8592 GCF_003255815.1 Theropithecus gelada | reverse complement strand
CAGAAAGCTTCTTTCTCTTTGTAATCGGAGGATATTTTCTTTGGCCCTATAGTCTTCAAAGGGATCCGAAATATCTGTTCTCAGATTCCACAGAAATAAGACTAGGAAAGAGATCCACGAAATAAAGATATAACTCTGTGAGTGGAAGTCACACATCACATAGCAGTTTCTCAGAAAGCTTCTTTCCAGTTTTTCTCTGAGGATATTTTCTTTTTCACCGTAGCCCTCTAAGGGCTACCACATATAACTTTGCGAATTCCACAAGAACAGGCTTAGCAAGCGGCTTCTTGGGGGGAAAGCTGTAACTCTGTGAGATGAATTAACAGAACACTAAGCTGTTTCTCAGAAACCTTCTTTCCAGATTTCATCGGAGGATATTTCCTTTTTCACCATAGCCCTCTATGGGCTTCCAAATATCACTTTTCAAATTCCACAAGAACTGTCTTAGCGAAAGGCTTATTGAGGGGAAAGCTATAACTCTGTGAGATGATTTCACAGAACACAAAGAAGTTTCTCAGAAACCTTCTTTCCAGTTTTTCTCTGAGGATATTTTCTTTTTAACCATAGCCCTCTATGGGATTCCAAATATCACTCTATGAATTCCACAAGAACAGGCTTAGCGAGCGGCTTCTTGAGGGGAAAGCTGTAACTCTGTGAGATGAATTAACAGAACACTAAGCAGTTTCTCAGAAAGCTTCTTTCCAGGTTTCATCGGAGGATAGTTCCTTTTTCAACAGCGCCTTCTATCGGCTTCCAAATATCACTTTGCAAAATCCACAAGAACTGTCTTAGCGAAAGTATTCTTGAGGGGAAAGCCGTCACTCTGTGAGATGATTTCACAGAACACAAAGGAGTGTCTCAGATGGATTCTTTCTCTTTTTTTTTCGAGTTTAGTTCCTTTGGCCCTAGAGTTTTTAAAGGGATCCGAAATATCTGTTCTCAGATTCCACAGAAATAAGGCTAGCAAAAAAGTCCACGAAATACAGATGTAACTCTGTGAGAGGAAGTCACACTTCACCAAGCAGTTTCTCAGAAAGATTCTTTACAGTTTTTCTCTGAGTATATTCTCTTTTTCACCATAGCCCACTATGGGCTTCCAAATATCACTTTGCTAATTCCACAAGACCAGGCTTAGCGAGCGGCTTCTTGAGGGTAAAGCTGTAAATCTGTGAGATGAATTAACAGAACACTAAGCAGTTTCTCAGAAAGCTTCCTTCCAGATTTCATTGGAGGATATTTCCTTTTTCACTAGCGCCCTCTATGGGCTTCCAAATATCACTTTGCAAATTCCACAAGAACTGTCTTAGCGAAAGGCTTCTTGAGGGGAATGCTGTAACTCTGTGAGATGATTTCACAGAAGACAAAGAAGTTACTCAGAAAGCATATTTCTCTTTCCTATCGGAAGATATTTTCTTTTGCCCTAGAATCTTCCAAGGGATCCGAAATATCTGTTCTCAGATTCCACAGAAATAAGGCTAGCAAAGAGATCCACGAAATACAGATGTAACTCTGTGAGTAGAAGTCACACATCACAAAGGAGTATCTCAGAAAGCTTCTTTCCATTTTTTCTCCGAGGATATTTTCTTTTTCACCATAGCCCTGCATGGGTTTCAAAATATCACTTTGCAAATTCCACAAGAACAGGCTTAACGAGCGACTTCTTGAGGGGAAAGCTGTAACTCTGTGAGATGAATTAACAGAACACTAAGCAGTTTCTCAGAAAGCTTCTTTACAGATTTCATCGGAGGATATTTCCTTTTTCACCGTAGCCATCTATGGGCTTCCAAATATCTCTTGCAAATTCCACAAGAACTGTCTTAGAGAAAGCCTTCTTGAGGGGAAAGCTGTAACTCTGTGAGATGATGTCACAGAACACAAAGAAGTTTCTCAGAAAGCTTCTTTCTCTTTGTTATCGGAGGAGATTTCCTTTGGCCCTAGAGACTTCAAAGGGATCTGAAATATCAGTTCTCAGATTCCACAGAAATAAGGCTAGCAAAGAGATCCACGAAATACAGATGTAACTCTGTGAGTGGAAGTCACACATCACAAAGCAGTTTCTCAGAATTCTTCTTTCCAGTTTTTCTCTGAGGATATTTTCTTTTTCACCATAGCCCTGTATGGGCTTCCAAATATCACTTTGCGAATTCCCCAAGAACAGGCTTAGCGAGCGGCTTCTTAAGGGGATAGCTGTAACTCTGTGAGATGAATTAACAGAACGCTAAGCAGTTTCTCAGAACGCTTCTTCCCAGATTTCATCGGAGGATATTTCCTTTTTAAACAGTGCCCTCTAAGGGTTCCAAATATCACTTTGCAAATTCCACAAGAACTGTCTTAGCGAAAGGCTTCTGAGGGGAAAGCTCTAAGTCTGTGAGATGATTTCACAGAACACAAAGAAGTTTCTCAGAAAGCTTCCTTCTCTTTGTTATCGGAGGATATTTTCTTTGGCCCTATAGTCTTCCAAGGGATCCGAAATATCTGTTCTCAGATTCCACAGAAATAAGGCTAGCAAAGAGACCCACGAAATACAGATGTAACTCTGTGAGTGGAAGTCACACATCACAAAGCAGTTTCTCAGAAAGCTTCTTTACAGTTTTTCTCTGAGGATATTTTCTTTTTCACCATAGCCCTCTATGGGATTCCAAATATCACTTTGCGAATTCCACAACAACTGTCTTAGTGAGCGGCTTCTTGAGGGGAAAGCTGTAACTCTGTGAGATGAATTAACAGAACACTAAGCAGTTTCTCAGGAAGCTTCTTTCCAGATTTGATCGGAGGATATTTCCTTTTCCACCATAGCACTCTATGGACTTCAAAATATCACTTTTCCTATACCACAAGAACTGTCTTAGCGAAAGGTTTCTGAAGGGAAAGCTGTAACTCTGTGAGATGATTTCACAGAACACAAAGAAGTTTCTCAGAAAGCTTCTTTCTCTTTGTTATCGGAGAATACTTCCTTTGCCCCTACAGTCTTCAAAGGGATCCGAAGTATCTGTTCTCAGATTCCACAGAAATAAGGCAAGCAAAGAGATCCATGAAATACAGATGTAACTCTGTGAGTGGAAGTCACACAACACTAAGCAGTGTCTCAGAAAGCTTCTTTCCAGTTTTTCTCTGAGGATATTTTCTTTTTCACCAGCGCCCTCTATGGGCGTCCAAATATAACTTTGCAAATTCCACAAGAACTGTCTTAGCGAAAGGCTTCTTGAGGGGAAAGCTGTAACTCTGTGAGATGATTTCACAGGACACAAAGAAGTTTCTCAGAAAGCTTCTTTCTCTTTGTTATCGGAGGATATTTCCTTTGGCCCTAGAGTCTTCAAAGGCATCTGAAGTATCTGTTCTCAGATTCCACAGGAATAAGGCTAGCAAAGATATCCACGAAATACAGATGTAACCCTGTTGAGTGGAAGTCACACACCACAAAGCAGTGTCTCTGAAAGTTTCTTTCCAGATTTTCCCCGAGGATATTTTCTTTTTCACCATATCCCTCTATGGGCTTCCAAAATATCACTTTGCGAATTCCACAAGAACAGGCTTAGAGAGCGGCTTCTTGTGGGGAAAGCTGTAAATCTTTAAGATGAATTAACAGAACACTAAGCAGTTTCTCAGAAAGCTTCTTTCCAGATTTCATCGGAGGATATTTAATTTTTCACCATAGCCCTCTATGGGCTTCCACATATCACCTTGAAAATTACCCAAGAACTGTCTTATCGAAAGTCTTCTTCAGGGGAAAGCTGTAACTCTGAGATATGATTTCGCAGAACACAAAGAAGGTTCTCAGAAAGCTTCTTTCTCTTTGTTATCGGAGGATATTTCCTTTGGCCCTAGAGTCTTCAAAGTGATCTGAAATATCTGTTCTCAGATTCAACAGAAATAAGGCTAGCAAAGAGATCCACGAAATACAGATGTAACTCTGTGAGTGGAAGTCACACATCACAAAGCAGTTTCCCAGAAAACTTCCTTACAGTTGTTCTCTGAGGATGTTTTCTTTTTCACCATAGCCCTCTATGGGCTTCCAAATATCACTTTGCGAATTCCACAAGAACACGCATAGCGAGCGGCTTCTTGAGGGGAAAGCTTTAACTCTGTGAGATGAATTAACAGAACACTAAGCAGTTTCTCAGAAAGCTTCTTTCCAGATTTCATCGAAGGATATTTCCTTTTTCACCATAGCCCTCTGTGTGCTTCCAAATATCACTTTGCAAATTCCGGAAGAACTGTCTTAGCGAAAGGCTTCTTGAGGGGAAAGCTGTAACTCTGAGAGATGATTTCACAGAACACAAAGAAGTACCTCAGAAAGCTTCTTTCTCTTTGTTATCGGAGTATATTTCCTTTGGCCCTAGAGACTTCAAAGGGATCTGAAATATCACTTCTCAGATTCCACAGAAATAAGGCAAGCAAAGTGATCCACGAAGCACAGATGAAACTCGGTGAGTTGAAGTCACACATCACAAAGCAGTTTCTAAATAAGCTTCCTTCCAGTTTTTCTTTGAGGATATTTTCTTTTTCAAGACTGCCCTCTATGGGCTTCCAAATATCACTTTGCGAATTCCACAAGAACAGCCTTAGCGAGCGGCTTCTTGAGGGGAATGCTGTAACTATGTGAGATGAATTAACAGAACACTAAGCAGTTTCTCAGATAGCTTCTCTCCAGATTTCATCGGAGGATATTTCTTTTTTCACGAGTTCCCTCTATGGGCTACCAAATATCACTTTCCAAATTCCACAAGAACTGTCTTAGTGAAAGGCTTCTTGAGGGAAAAGCTCTAAGTCTATGAGACGATTTCACAGAACACAAAGAAGTTTCTCAGAAAGCTTCTTTCTCTTTGTTATCAGAGGATATTTCCTTTGGCCCTAGAGTCTTCAAAGGGATCCGAAATATCTGTTCTCAGATTCCACAGAAATAAGGCTAGCAAAGAGATCCACGAAATACAGACGTAATTCTGTGAGTGGAAGTCACACATCACAAAGCGGTTTCTCAGAAAGCTTCTTTCCCGTTTTTCTCAGAGGATATTTCCTTTTTATCGTAGCCCTCTATGGGCTTCCAAATATAACTTTGCGAATTCCACAAGAACAGGCTTAGCAATCGGCATCTTGAGGGGAAAGCTGTAACTCGGAGAGATGAATTAACAGAACACTAAGCAGTTTCTCAGAAAGCTTCTTTCCAGATTTCATCGGATAATACTTCGTTTTTCACCAGAGCCCTCTATGGGCTTCCAAATATCACTTTGCAAATTCCACAAGAACTGTCTTAGTGAAAGCCTTCCTGAGGGGAAAGCCGTAACTCTGTGAGATGATTTCACAGAACACAAAGGAGTTTCTCAGATAGCTTCTTTCTGTTTTTTATGAGAGTATAGTTCCTTTGGCCCTAGAGTTTTTAAAGGGATCCGAAATATCTGTTCTCAGATTCCACAGAAATAAGGCTAGCAAAGAGATCCACGAAATATAGATGTAACTCTGTGAGTGGAAGTCACACATCACAAAGCAGTTTCTCAGAAAGCTTCTTTCCAGTTATTCTCTGAGGATATTTTCTTTTTCACCATAGCCCTGTAGGGCAAACAAATATCACTTTGCTAATTCCACAAGACCAGGCGTCGCGAGCGGCTTCTTGAGGGTAAAGCTGTAAATCTGTGAGATGAATTAACAGAACACTCAGCAGTTTCTCAGAAAGCTTCCTTCCAGATTTCATTGGAGGATATTTCCTTTTTCACTAGCGCCCTCTATGGGCTTCCAAATATCACTTTGCAAATTCCACAAGAACTGTCTTAGCGAAAGGCTTCTTGAGGGGAATACTGTAACTCTGTGAGATGATTTCACAGAAGACAAAGAAGTTACTCAGAAAGCATATTTCTCTTTCCTATCGGAGGATATTTTCTTTTGCCCTAGTATCTTCCAAGGGATCCGAAATATCTGTTCTCAGATTCCACAGAAATAAGGCTAGCAAAGAGATCCACGAAATACAGATGTAACTCTGTGAGTAGAAGTCACACATCACAAAGCAGTTTCTCAGAAAGCTTCTTTCCATTTTTTCTCTGAGGATATTTTCTTTTTCACCGTAGCCCTGTATGGCCTTCCAAATATCACTTTCCGAATTCCACAAGAACAGGCTTAGCAAGCGACTTCTTGAGGGGAAAGCTCTAACTCTGTGAGATGAATTAACAGAACACCAAGCAGATTCTCAGAGAGCTTCTTTCTCTTTGTTATCGGAGGAGATTTCCTTTGGCCCTAGAGACTTCAAAGGAATCCGAAATATCTGTTCTCAGATTCCACAGAAATAAGGCTAGCAAAGAGATCCACGAAATACAAATGAACTCTGTGAGTGGAAGTCACACATCACAAAGCAGTTTCTCAGAAAGCTTCTTTCCAGTTTTTCTCTGAGGATATTTTCTTTTTTACCATCGCACTGTATGGGCTTCCAAATATCACTTCGCGAATTCCACCAGAACAGGCTTAGCGAGCGGGTTCTTTAGGGGAAAGCTGTAACTCTGTGAGATGAATTAACAGAACACTAAGCAGTTTCTCAGAAAGCTTCTTTCCAGATTTCATCGGAGGATATTTCCTTTTCCACCATAGCACTCTAAGGACTTCAAAATATCACTTACCGTATTCCAAAAGAACTGTCTTAGCGAAAGGCTTCTGAAGGGAAAGCTGTAACTCTGTGAGATGATTTCACAGAACACAAAGAAGTTTCTCAGAAAGCTTCTTTCTCTTTGTTATCGGAGAATATTTTCTTTGCCCCTAGACTCTTCAAAGGTATCCGAAGTATCTGTTCTCAGATTCCACAGAAATAAGGATATCAAAGAGATCCACGAAATACAGATGTAACTCTGTGAGTGGAAGTCACACAACACTAAGCAGTGTCTCAGAAAGCTTCTTTCCAGTTTTTCTCTGAGGATATTTTCTTTTTCACCAGCGCCCTCTATGGGCGTCCAAATATCACTTTGCAAATTCCACAAGAACTGTCTTAGCGAAAGGCTTCTTGAGGGGAAAGCTGTAACTCTGTAAGATGATTTCACAGGACACAAAGAAGTTTCTCAGAAACCTTCTTTCTCTTTGTTATCGGAAGATATTTCCTTTGGCCCCAGAGTCTTCAAAGGGATCCGAAATATCTGTTCTCAGATTCCAAGAAATAAGGCTAGCAAAGATATCCACGAAATACAGATATAACTCTGTTGAGTGGAAGTCACACACCACAAAGCAGTGTCTCAGAAACCTTCTTTCCAGTTTTTCCCCTAGGATATTTTCCTTTTCACCATAGCCCTTTATGGCCTTCCAAATATCACTTTGCGAATTCCACAAGAAAAGGCTTAGCAGGCGCCTTCTTGCGTGGTAAGCTGTAACTCTGTGAGATGAATTAACAGAACACTAAGCAGTTTCTCAGAAAGCTTCTTTCCAGATTTCATCGGAGGATATTTCCTTTTTCACCAGTGCCCTCTATGGCCTTCCAAATATCACATTGCAATTTCCACAAGAACTGTCTTAGCGAATGGCTTCTTGAGGGGAAAGCTGTACGTCTGTGAGACGACTTCACAGATTACAAAGAAGTTTCTAAGAAAGCTTGTTTCTCTTTGTTATCGGAGGATATTTCCTTTGGCCCTATAGTCTTCCAAAAGATCCGACATATCTGTTCTCAGATTCCACAGAAATAAGGCTAGCAAAGTGATCCACGAAATACAGATGTAACTCTGTGAGTGGAAGTCACACATCACAAAGCAGTGTCTCAGAAAGCTTCTTTCCAGTTTTTCTCTGAGGATATTTTCTTTTTCACCATAGCCCTCTATAGACTTCCAAAGATCACTTTGCGAATTCCACAAGAACAAGCATAGCGAGCGGCTTCTTGAGGGGAAAGCTTTAACTCTGTGAGATGAATTAACAGAACACTAAGCAGTTTCTCAGAAAGCTTCTTTCCAGATTTTATCTAAGGATATTTCCTTTTTCACCATAGCCCTCTGTGTGCTTCCAAATATCACCTTGCAAATTCCACAAGAACTGTCTTAGCGAAAGGGTTCTTGAGGGGAAAGCGGTACCTCTGTGAGATGATTTCACAGAACACCAAGAAGATTCTCAGAAAGGCTTCTTTCTCTTTGTTATCAGAGTATATTTCCTTTGGCCCTAGAGACTTCAAAGGGATCCGAAATATCAGTTCTCAGATTCCACAGAAATAAGGCCAGCAAAGTGATCCACGAAATACAGATGTAACTCGGAGAGTTGAAGTCACACATCACAAAGCAGTTTCTAAGAAAGCTTCCTTCCAGTTTTTCTTTGAGGATATATTCTTTTTCAACACTGCCCTCTATGGGCTTCCAAATATCACTTTGCGAATTCCACAAGAACAGCCTTAGAGAGCGCCTTCTTGAGGGGAATGTTGTAACACTGTGAGATGAATTAACAGAACACTAAGCAGTTTCTCAGATAGCTTCTCTCCAGATTTCATCGGAGGATATTTCCTTTTTCACGAGTGCCGTGTATGGGCTTCCAAATATCACTTTCCAAATTCCACAAGAACTGTCTTAGCGAAAGGCTTCTTGAGGGGAAAGCTCTAAGTCTGTGAGATGATTTCACAGAACACAAAGAAGTTTCTCAGAAAGCTTCTTT
>NW_020263796.1:0-15771 GCF_003255815.1 Theropithecus gelada | reverse complement strand
ATGTGTCCAGAGTTTTTTCCTTCTGGTGGGTTTGTGGTCTCGCTGACCTCAGGAGTGATGCTGCAGACCTTTGCAGTGAGTGTTACATCTCTTATAGGTGGCACGTCCGGAGTTGTTTTTTCTTCCCAGTGAGTTTGTGGTCTCGCTGACTTCAGGAATGAAGCCGCAGACCCTCGCAGTGAGTGTTACAGCTTACAAAGGTAGTTTGGACCCAAAGAGTGACCAGCAGCAAGATTTATTGCGAAGAGCGAAAGAAAAAAGCTTCCACAGCGTGGAAGGGGACCCAAGTGGGTTGCTGCTGCTGGCTTGGGTGGCCAGTTTTTGTTTCCTTATTTGGCCCTGCCCACGTCCTGCTGATTGGTCCATTTTACAGAGTGCTGATTTGTCCATTTTACAGAGTGCTGATTGGTGTGTTTACAATCCTTTAGCTAGATACAGAGTGCTGATTGGTGTGATTTTAGAGAGTGCTGATTGGTGCATTTACGATCTTTTAGCCAGACACAAAGCGCTGATTGGTGTGTTTTTACAGAGTGTTGATTAGTGCGTTTATAAACCTTTAACTAGACACAGAGTGCTGATTGGTGCGTTTTTACAGAGTGCTGATTGGTGTGTTTACAAACCTTTAGCTAGACACAGAGTGCTGATTGGTGCATTTACAGTCCTTTAGCCAAACAGAAAAGTTCTCCAAGTCCCCACCTGACCCAGAAGCCCAGCCCAATCCCCCCTCTAAACAGGACACCCCAACTGCTGTTGGGAACTGGGTGATGACTGCTGTAGCTACTTCCTGCTGGATGGGGTGAAGAAGGGGCCCTGCAGTTGTAGTGTCCTCCAGAGGAGAACTCTTTAGGCCAGTGAAAGGGCCAGGAGGTCAGTCCAGGGGTCCTCAGTAGAAGTTGTTCATTGAACTCATTTGGGGTTCCATTTGTAAGACCATCTGTAGCTTGATGGCCTCGATTCTAGAGGAAACAAATTTGAGAAGGAGGTTAAAAATACAGGGCCTGAAGGTGAGTAATAGCAAGATGGCTGTCATGGGACCTAGAAAGGGGAGAAGCTATGTTGCCCAACTCCAGAGGTCAGTATAAGAGTTTGAAAGGCGTTGCTGATCTCAGAAACCTTTTCCTATAAATACCGGGCAGCATCTCATACTATCCCTGACTGGTTAGTGTAAAAGCAACACTCTTTCCCTAAGAAGGTGCCTAGTCCTCCTTTCTCAGCAGTGAGGAGGTCTAGCCCTCAGCAGTTTTGGAGAGTCACTGCTGCCAAAGAGTCTATTTCAGATTGTAGTTACTAGCCTTACTGGATATATATTTTTTTATTTCTTGCAAACTGAGAAATCCTTTGAGAGTGTGTGGTAGTAGGATAATGCATGTTACACTGTTAATTTTTAGCAAACTTTACTTTAGTTGAAAACCTTGTGAGTTTGGGATTTTAATTTTTCTTTGCTACTAATAAAACCTTGTTCAGTCCATATTAACTTAGAACTGGTATAGATATCTCCTTCCTGACTCTGTAAGTACTTTAAGATTTGACTGAGTGCAAACAACTCACATGTTTGAGCAGACCAATTATTAGGCAACTTTCCTAACTGCTTCTACCAAGAGTTCCCTTATCACTTACTGAATACCCTTTGTGTCTTTTTTTCTTTTCCCTAGTTGCCTGGGAGGAACCATCTATGGTCCCGTCCTGAAGGGAGTTCCTCCTAGATCTGGTCAGACCTTTGTATGGTAATTAATTAAGATTTAAATTCCCTATCAGAAAACCTGCTGGGTTGAGGATTTTTGATAGGAAGACTATGAGTTGTCAGTGGCCTCAGTGCTTTCCGGCTATGCCTTTGTTTGCACTGACAACAAGGTGTTATTGGAGTGTTATAGGGTCACGGAGAAGACCTTCAATGACCAATTATAGGTTTTAAATTTACCCTGGCTTTTAAAGGAATAGAGTATACTGGTTTTTTTTTTTTAAACCACTTCCATCTTTCTTTCTTTTTGACTTCTTTGTCTCTCTCTTTCTGACTCCCTCTTTGTCTCTGTCTCTTCCTCTCTCTCTCTCTGACTTTCTGTCTCTTTCTCTCTTTCCTTTCTGCTGGTCTTTTCCTGCCTCTGCTAGCTGCTAATGCTGCTGTTCTCCCCTCTCCTTCCCTTTTTTGATGGCTTCGATAGTGTAAGACTGCCACCTCCTTGGGTTTTTGCACTGTGTGCAACAACTCAATAATTTCCTTGTGGTATTTAATGGGGGTTTCCCCAGAGGTTAGGAACTCCCTTTCTTTCCATATTGCAGCATGGGCATGTAGGATTAGATAAGCATACTTGCTATCTGTATACACATTTATTATTTTTCCTTTTCCCAGTTCTAAGGCTCGGGTAAGTGCCACTAGTTCTGCTAACTGGGCACTGGTCCCTGGGGGAAGAGGCTTACTTTCAAGCACGGTTACATCACTAACTATGGCATAACCTGCCCTTTGTATCCCATTCTCCACAAATGAACGTCAATTCGTGTATAGGTTAAGGTCAGGATTAGCTAAGGGGACTTCTGAGAGATCATCTTGGGCAGCATAAATCTGACTATAATTTGTTGGCAGTCATGCTGGATTGGTTCCCCATCCTCTGGAAGAAAAGTGGCAGGGTTGAGGGTTGCACACATATGTATTTGAAGCACCAGTCCCTCAAGGAGTAGTACCTGGTATCTAAGTAGGCAGTTGTCTGATGGTCATAAACTTCCTTTGGCACCTAGTATGCCATTTACATCATGAGTAGTCCAGACAGTGAGATCCTTTCCTTGTATTATTATTATAGCCTCTGACACTAAGATGGCCACCGCTGCAACTACCCTTAAACAGTGAGGCCAGCCTTTTGCTACTACATGGGTTTCCTTACTTAGGTATGCCATTGATGGTGGGGTTGTCCCACAAGTCTGAGTAAGGACTCCAAGAGCTATCCCTGCTCTCTCTGTGACATATAAAGAGAAGTTTTGTCCTGTGGGAAGGCTTAAAGCTGGAGCTTGTACTAGGGCCTGCTTTAAGGTTTTGAAGGCTGTTTCTGCCCCTGATTCCCATTCTATTAGATGAATATTTGCCCTCTGGGTCTCCTTGATTAGAATATAGAGGAGTCTGGCTAGCTCACTGTATCTGGGGATCCACAGTCGGCAAAAGCTGGTGATTCCAAGGAATCCCTACAACTGTTTTAATGTCTTAGGGCAAGCATAAGCCAGTATAGGCTGTATTCATTCCTTGTTGAGGGCCCTGGTCCCTCTGGCTAAGATTAGGTCTAGATATATGACCTGCTGGAGGCAAAGCTGGGCCTTCGACCTAGACACCTTTTACCCTTGATTAGCTAGAAAGTTCAAGAGATCTAGAGTAGCCTGCTGGCATGAGGCTTCTGAACTGGTAGCCAAAAGTAAATCATCCACATACTGAAGGACCAGAGTGCCTGGACTTGAGAAGTGGCTTAGATCTTGGGCCAGTGCCTGACCAAACAGATGAGGGCTATCCCTAAACCCTTGGGGCAAGACCGTCCACGTAAGTTGGGACATGTGGTCTGTGGGATCCTCAAAGGCAAAGAGAAACTGGGAGTCAGAGTGCAGGGGAATACAGAAGAAGGTATCCTTGAGGTCCAGAACAGTGAACCATTCTGCTTCCTCTGGTATTTGAGAGAGCAGGGTATAGGGGTTGGGTAGTACATTATATGGAGGAATTACTGTCTCATTGATGAGTCTAAGATCTTGCACTAGTCTCCACTGACTGTTAGGGTTTTGTACTCCTAGAATTGGGGTGTTGCAGGGACTGCTGCATTTCCTTACTAAGCCTTGAGCTTTTAAATATTTAATAATATCCTATAATCCTTTATGAACTTCAGGCCTTAAGGTTGTTGCCTTTGATAAGGAAAAGTGGTGGGATCTTTTAACCAGATTTGGACTGGGTGGGCATTTTTTACCCTTCCAAATTGTCTTTCCAATGCCCAGACTTAAGCGTTCATTCCCTCCTCAAGTAAGGGAAACAAATGGGTAATTTGTTCCCCATATTCATGTAGATAATAGCTCCAGCTTTGACTAATATATCCCTCCCTAATAAGGGTGTGGGACTTTCAGCATAACAAGAAAGGCATGTGAAAAGAGCAAAGTCCCCCAATTACAACTGAAGAAGTGGGAGAAATACCTGGTTACAGGCTGTCCCAGGATTCCTCAGATGGTAACAGACCTTGAGGACAGTCGTCCAGGACAGGAGATTAACACTGAGAAGGCCATGCCAATGTCCAGGAGGAAGTCAATTTCCTGGCCCTCAATGGTTAAATGTACCCAGGGCTCAGTGAGGGTGATGACATGAGCTGATCCTTGCCCCAGGCACCCTCAATCCTGTTATTGGATCATCTGGTTGGGGGCTTCTGGCCCAGAGAACCTTTGTCCTCTGGGGCAGTGTGCCTTCCAGTGATTGCCTTGGCATAGCGGACATGGACAAGGGGGCAGCTTGTTTCTCGTTGGACAATCTTTTTTAAAGTGTCCTTGTAAACCACACTGATAACAAACCCTACCAGGTGATTGGCCTGCTCCATTTTCTGTCCTCTCTGAACCACCAAGGTTTGTTTGTCTGAGGGCCACAACTAAATCTATGGCCTTTCTCTGATCTCACTTTTCCTTTTGGGCCTGTTCCTCTTGGTCCCTATTGTAGAACACCAAGGTTGCCAGGTTTAATAATGCCTCCAGGTTTTGTTCAGGGCCCAGGGCTCGCTTTTGGAGCTTTCTCCTGATACTTGCAGATGATTGGGTAACAAACTTATCTTTTAGGGTCAGTTGACCCTCGAGTGAGTTGGGCGACAGGGGAATATATTTTCTTAAGGCCTCTCGTAGCCGCTTGAGGAAGGCAGGATTTTCTTCCTTTCCCTGAGTTATGGGGGACATCATTGAATAATTCATGGGCTTTTTCCTAATTCTTATTAGTCCTTCTAAAACACAGGTCAGCAGATGTTTATGACTCCAGTCCCCATGACCTGAGTCTAGATCCCAGTGGGGATCCATACTGGGGATGGCTTGTTGACCAGTAGGGAATTTGTTCCTTTCTTCGACTGTCATTCTATCGTTTACTTGACTAAGATACGAGGTATCTTCAAACTCTCGGGCTGCAGCTAAAGCTGCATTCTTTTCATTAAAGGCCAAGGGTTTGATCTAACCATAGCATGACATCTCTCCAAGTGCGATCGAAGGTTTGTCCTAGACCCTGTAGGATATCTATGTATCTATCAGGATCATCTGAAAACTTCCCCAGGTCTGCCTTGATCTGCTTCAAATCAGAGAGGGAGAAGGGGACATGCACCTGGGTTGGACCAAATTCCCCTCCCCCTACAGCTTGAAGGGGACATAACCAGTAACCCGGGTTTTTTTGTGGTCCTTTGGAGGTTTCTTTGTTTGTTTCCTTCTGGGCAGGGGAGATTAGAGGAGACTCATCATTAATAGGAAGGAGAGCTATAGGGAGGCTAGGATACAGGGGTAAGCTGAGAGTTCCTCCTGTGGGATATAAATTGCAAGCTTTGCATAGTTATGGATTCTCCTTCAATGAAAAGAAATCTTAGACATAAGGTATTTCACTCCATTGGCCTTCCTTCTTACAGGAAAGGTCAAGCTGCAGGATAGTATTATAATTTATACTTCCCTCAGGTGGTCATTTTTCCCCATCAGAGAGAGAATGTTGGGGCCAGGCCATAGTGCAGAAAAAAATGAGCTGCCTCTTTTTCAGGGCTTGCGGGTCAAATTGGTCCTGATGGCTTAGATTGCATTTCAAGGGTGAGCCTGTTAATGCCTGAGTGTTTCCCATCTAAAAGACAAAACCACTCACGGTTTTGGTTTGTTTGTTTCTCCCCCTGCCCTAGAACCTGCAACCTGGACCCTGCTGATCAGAATAGTTACACTCACCAATGCAGCAGCAGAAACACCCCTTGCCCAAGAACCCGCAACAGTCCCTGGACCCTGCTGATTGGAATAGTTGTGCTCATCATGCAGCAGCAGAAACACTAGTTTTCCTCCTAGACCATAAGGAGGCCTGAGGAAGGTCAGATTTAGTGGTCTTTACCAACGCATTCTCGAAAACCTGCACCCTTGCCTGTCCTCTTAGACCACAAAGAGGTCTGAGAAAAATCAGATTTAGTGGCCCTTACCGACACATTCTCAAAAACCTGTTAGAGTCCTAAGCATTCTCCTGTTAGTATTGGGACTTTACCCCTGTCCTATAAAGGTATTATGCCCCCAAAATGAAGTAGAGGGCCATACCCTGAGGGAGGGAAGGGATCTCCAGGGCTGGAAGAGTGACCCCTTTTGTTCTCACTTCTCATCATATGAATAGAAAGGATATCGTTTCTGATGCTCCCCATATCATAGCTTCAGGAATAGCTTTTGTTAGGCCTGCTAGTCTGAGGAGGGATCCTAAAATTCCAGATAGTTCTCCTCCACTGGTAGGGCTTTGGGCAAAAATTATGTCTTTCTGATTGGTGAGCCCGGGTGCCAAAAGAAGGTAACAGAATCCTGAAGTTTATACTAGAAATCATTCTTATAGGAGAAACTAGAAAAGCACCAGAGACAGGAAGTGGTTTTAGAAGAGGGATTAGCCTCGGAGAAGAGAGGTGAGAGGAAGTTTGTCTGGCAGGCATTAGGACCCAGGAGGCAAGGGTCAGGATAGATAGGATGGATAGGCAAATCTCGCTTGGGCGACCTGACTTTGAGAGCTCCCCTCATGGCTGCAGGGTCAACCAACTTGTTGTCGGGACCCCAGAGCTGAATGGCTTTCCTCTCTGTCGACCCTCGGCTCTGCCCAGAAGTACAGGAAAAGCGGAAGCTGGTTCCAGGCAAACTAATGTTCCCAAATCTGAAGAGTCGGGGGTTGTTATAGAGCCCTTTCCCAGAAAGCCTGACACCCGTGTCTTTAGTCCGGTGGCTGCACTAGTTACTTTTAACTGGCTGACAGGTGCCCTGTATTTAGCTCCCAAATTCTAAGGAAAAATAGGACAGACTAACAAGCAAAAGGGGTCCAATGGTACTCACTGCTTGGTGATAGTAGGGCCACGGTCGCCAAAATATGTCCGGAATTGGTTCCTTCTGGTGGGTTCTTGGTCTCACTGGCTTCAAGAATGAAGTCACGGACCCTTGCGGTGAGTGTTATAGCTCTTAAAGATGGTGGGTCTGGAGTTTGTTCCTTCAGATGTTCAGATGTGTCCAGAGTTTCTTCCTTCGGGTGGGTTTGTGGTCTCACTGACTTCAGGAGTGATGCTGCAGACCTTCGCAGTTAGTGTTACAGCTCTTAAAGGTGGCGCATCCAGAGTTGTTTGTTGCTCCTGGTGGGTTCGTAGTTTCGCTGACTTCAAGAATGAAGCCGCAGACCCTCATGGTGAGTGTTACAGCTCATAAAGGTAGTGTGGACCCAAAGAGTGAGCAGCAGCAATATTTATTGTGAAGAGCAAAAGAAAAAAGCTTCCACAGTGTGGAAGGAGACCAGAGCGGGTTGCCGCTGCTGGCTCAGGTGGCCAGCTTTCATTCCCTTATTTGGCCCCGCCCAGGTCCTGCTGACTGGTATATTTTACAGAGTGCTGACTGATCCATTTTACAGAGTGCTGATCAGTCCATTTTACAGAGTGCTGATTGGTCCATTTTACAGAGTGCTGATTGGTGCATTTACAATCCTTTAGCTAGACACAGAGTGCTGATTGGTGCGTTTACAATCCTTTAGCTAGACAGAAAAGTTCTCCAAGTCCCCACCCGACTCAGAAGCCCAGCCGCCTTCACCTCTCAGTCTCACCTTGGGCATATGAAACTAAAGAGAGAGTCAGGAACCAAAAAGAGCAGTGGGGTGGGGTTTGAATGACCTTTTTCATTTCTTCATTTCATTTCATTTCATTTCATTTCATTTCATTTCATTTCACATCGAATCCCTGTTCTCTATAATTTTTTCCTCTCAAGTCTTAGCCCAGTTTGGCAGCCCTAGATTCCAATCTGTTTCTCTTCAATCCATTAAAATTTCAACTTGGATCTAGTCCCCTATTTTATGAATTTGGAAATGCCGTCAGGGAAAAAGTCTTGTTGAGAGTAGAGTTCACCACCTGTGCTTTTCCTCTCAAGTATTGTAGCCTGTCCTTTCCAACCCTGCAGGATTTGGGTGATTTCCAGTTTCTTCACACAGTTGTTTTATATATTAGTTTTTATACTTGTTTTCAGCAGGAAGTTAGTTCATCATATCCTGAACTAGAAATGTCAATATTATTTTTAGGAAAAGAAATCTGATGACAGTAGGTGAATTGGGAGAGACTGCTGGCTACAAGGCTAGTTAGGAGGTGAATGCAATCATTTAAACAAGGAATGGTGGGGTTTGGCTAATGAACAGTTTGCCTTTGGTTTTGAAAAGAAAGGTTGGATTAAAATCTTTCATTCATGGTGTCTTATTTTTATTTACTCTGATGAAGTAGTAATATCAAGTAACAGTTATTGAGTGATTACTATGTTTTATGCACTGTTCTACCTCCTTTACATGGATTTTCTTACTGAAGCCAAATGCCTATTGGATGCTATTATCATCCATCATTTTGATTTTACAGATGAGAAAACTGAGATGCTTAGGTTTTAAACGACTAGCTCAACATCACATGGACAGCAAATGGCTCTTCTGGGCTTTGAAAGCAGGCCTGCTGGCTCCACACTCTATGCTTTTAACTACGATCCTCTACTACCTCTCATTATTCCCTGGAATAGGAGTTATCTTTTAAATGGGAGAATCTGATAGCTCACATTCTCAGGGGGATAGAAGCAGAAAAGTGGCTTGGTGTGATGGCTCATGCCTGTAATCCCAGCACTTTGGGAGGCCAAGGTGGGAGGATTGCTTGAAGCCAGGAGTTCAAGACCAGCCAGAGCAACATAGTGAGACCCCCATTTCTGCAAAAATTAAAAAACTAGCTGGGCACGGTGGTGCACAGCTGTGGTCCCAGCTACTTAGGAGGCTGAGATGGGAGGATCGTCTGAGCCCAGGTGGTCGAGGTTACAGTGAGCTGTGATCACGCCATTGCACTCCAGCCTGGGCAACAAAGTGAGACTTTGTCTCCAAGAAAAGAGAAAGAAAAGCAGAAAAGTGAATTAAATGGTTATTTTTTGTTGTTGGTTGGGAAAGTGAGTGAAGTAATTCTTAAGGAAAACTGATAAATCCAGAGAAGTGAAATTAAAGACAAACATAAGCTAAGCACTTAAAAAAAATGACAGAATAGATTTAAATCTCTGTAAATTCAGTAGTAAAGAGTTGTGATGTGACCAAGAGTAAGAAGTCAAGACAAACAGATACTTGGAAGATCAGAGACTGATTTTCTATAATGATAAAGTTATTCTTTGATATCTTATATGTGGATATTTCCCCTCATAGTTTTTTCTTGTTTTCTTGGTGATGGCTCATTTTACTTAATTTCTTTTAAAGCAAGTCTAACTATTTGTTAAATGAATGAAAGAGGGAGTACCATTCTAACCTTGACGAGTTATAATTTCATCGTCATTAAGAGCTCATTCACTTTGGCTTACCCACTAGGATAGGGGTCGGTGCCCTACACTGGAGCATGGAGGCCACTCCACTAGAGGGCGTTGAGGTCTTGTCTGTTCGGGGAGTGAGGGTATGGTTTGATTTATGCTTATTTTGATAGTTTGACATAAATTAGTGAAGGGTTTAAAGAAAGACTAAAGTTAAAGATTTAATTTATCTAGTATAATTTATGGGAAAATGTAAAGAAATTATATATTCTTCAACTTATTTTCTTGGTAACCACTTATGTTAATGAAAAGTCAAGAGTTTCACCTAAAACCAAATGTGACACTATTTGAAATGTAGCCATTGAATTATCAGTGAAATAAATAAATAAATAAAATTTGAAGATACTTGTAAAACTATTTTTTTCTAATCCAATTTTGAAGATATCTGTTGTTTTCCTCAGACGATTTGAAATAGTAACTTGATTGTTTTGTAAAAAGTGACTTAAAAAGAGACTCACCAAACTCTAGTCAATGGTTACTTCTGAGGGAAAAGAATGTGATTCTGGAGAGGGTGAAAATGTTTATTTTTTATTCATTGTACCTCTGTGTGATTTGAATTTTTATGAACGTAAATTTCATAATTTAAATTAAAAGAGGTATAAAATTCAATTGTATTTAAAAATGAGATTAGGAAACTAATTATAAAAATGGATTTGAACAATAAATCCAAGGGATTTGAACAATAATCTGCCTAAATATGAAATAATACAGAATCTGTGACATCAATAAGCATTCTATAATACAACATTGAAAAGGAAGTGAGGGTGTTGTTACACTGTATACTTTAGCAACTCTTGGGGTTTCTAATATATAGCCACATATAGCCTCTGAGAAGGTCTTCAAAAGTGAAACTTACTGAATTTGGTCTAACCCCAATTATACCAGTTTATTTGACAATGAAACACTTTTTTTCTTCACACTTAACAAAAGACTTAATAACAGTTGTATAAAACTCAGTTTGGGAAAAACCGACATAAACAAAAGAACAAACTGTATGTAAAAAATGTGACCCAAGTCAAAGTAAATTGTCCTGGGATAAGATTCTTTATATTAATTTTAAGCTGATGGAAAAAATAGGTGCACTGTATTATATTTTTTTATTTCTGTGTTTTTATTGGAAATATGTAGGTTTCTTTTACTTCTCTTGGAAGTATATCATGGATAAATAAAACATGAAACCATATAAAATGATGTAAAAATCTATAAATGCAAGTAGTGATTCCAGAATATCACTTACAAAGCACCCTTGAACTGCTGTGCCCCGAGGAGTGTTTCGTGGTGGAAGACAAGAAATCACACACATTGATGTTTTCACTGCTAGCCCAAATGAAAAAGGCACTCTTCCTGCCAAAGATCAGAGTTAAAACACCCCTTTAATCTACCCGGTAGGGGAATATCAAACAGGTACCCGGTCAGAGAACCACAAAGCATGTTGAAAGTAGAGAACATCCTTAGAAATACTACTTGTCAAAGCAGGATTTTAAGTGAATTTTGGACAATCAGATAAGCAGGAGGCTGAGCTTTTTTTTTTTTCCAAATAGAGATAAGGACTCTGATGGTGAAAGTGATGGATGAGAATAGTTTAGGACATACTAGAGAATTCACAAAGCCTGGAAAATGAAAAAAGACAGCAATCTAATTTGAGCAAGTATAAAGACCATTTTCTTACCTATGCTGGCTAAGCATGTAGTTTTTGTGTGTGTGTGTGTAAATATTATCTAGTATCATGCCTCCAACTGTGTAGTATGAAATTATGCACACACAAGTTGTGTATTTAGCCTTTATTCCTCAGAATAATTGGTAATTCTCCTTCAAGTCTTTATTTATTTTTCATGAACTACAAGTTAAAGAATCTCATCGGGTATCTGGTGGTAGGTGGCCCTAACGAATTAAAACAGCCAAAATTCTGTTTCCTCAACTATGTAAAACATGATAACCATGTATTGTCATGATAAGTATGCATTAAATAATGCTTATTTTTGTTTATACAAGTATGTTTCCAAAACTATTGTTTTATGTTTTAAATTTTACATGATAGCATGTATAAGCATTCTTTTACAGCTTGACATTTCTTGACACTATATTTTTGAGGTTTATTTATATGAATACCTGTTATTGGAGTTCATTCATTTCAACTGTTGTATGGAATTTGGTTATATAAATAAATAGTTTCTTTACAGGAAGTTAGCTTGTTTATACATACGTGTGTGTGTGTGTGTGTGTGTGTGTGTGTGTGTGTGTGTATTTTTTTTTTTTTTTTTTGGTAGAGACGGGGTTTCACCATGTTGGCCAGGCTGGTCTTGAACTCCTGACCTCAAGTGATCCATCCACCTCGGCCTCCCAAAGTGCTGGTATTATTGGCATGAGTCACCATGCCTGGCCAGTTTCTGTAATTTTATTATTAGGAACAATGGTATGATGAATATGTACTTTGTATTTTGTCTTCCTGGACACACATAAAAGCTTTTCTAGGATAGCCACTGTCTTGGCCTGCTCAGGCTGCAAAATACCATGCAAATGCAAATACAAAACACCATAGACTGAGTAGATTAAACAAGCAAAACTTATTTTCTCACAGTTCTGGAGGACGGAAGTCTGAGATCAAGGTACCAAGGAGAACTGGGCTCTGGTGAGGCCCCTTTTGCTGCCTTGTAGGTGGCCACCCACTGTGTCTTCATGTGGCAGAAAGAGAGGGAGAATGAGATCTCTTTCTCTTCCTCTTGTTAGAAAGATACAGTGTTATTGAATCAGGGCCTCATCCTTATTACCACATTTAACCTTAAATATCTCCTAAAGACCCTGTGACTAGATACATTGAAGGTTAAGGCTTTAACATGTGAATTTGAGAGGACACAATTCAGTCCATAGCAGCCACTTGGAAGTGAAATTGCTGGGTTGTATGGGACGTGCATCTTCAACTTTTCTAGGTACTTCCAAATTATTCCCCAAAGTGGTTGTAAAATTTACATACCCACCAGCAACTGTATACATGAGATATTTTTACCTGGAAGAACTTAAAAATCCCAAATGAAAAAGGGTATAATCTTTTCAAATTGCAATTTCTCCTTCCCATTGCACTGACATCTGGCAAGTCTTCCAAGCAGTTGTCTAATTGGCTTCTGCCAATCAAATCTCATCTTTTACAGCCATGACACCACAAGGAGTGATCTGTTCTCTAATCCCAGTATGAAAAACACTAACCTTACTCAATCCAGTAGAATATCTCTAGAGGTCAATGACATAAGATAGAGTTGAGTTGGGGCATAATCCCAAAAGATACAATCCCTATTGCCTTAATTCCAAATGTTGAAATCCCGAAAGATCAAAATACCAAATATATAATTCCGGAGAAAAACTTATTTATTTAGCGATAGGGTCTTGCTTGTTGCTCAGGTTGGAGTGCAATGGCTATTCACAGGCACGAGCATAGCATATGGCAGCCTCGAACTCCTGGGCTCAAGTAATCCTCCTGCTTCAGCCTCCCATGTAGCTGGGTGGGACTACAGGCATGTGCCACTAAACCCAGGTAGAAAAAATAATTTTAAAAAATTTTAAAAATACATTTATTTACATTTTAAAGGGAATTTATTTGAGAAACATATAAAAACATGACAGAACACATCATAGGCCACTTTACACCGTTAAATAGGCAATAATAACATACACATTTTTGCAAGTATAAGCACTCAAGTATTCTAATGATAGCCACATGCATATAACAGTTATGAGCAGATAAACCATATTCATTAATAAATAAGTCAAAAAGTGAAATGTATAAACACATGTCACTATGGTTGGTAACTGTGTGCACCCAACTTTATAAATGCAGTCATCTGAAATACTATGATGGACAACCTGCAGGTTTCTATGAGACCCATCAAAAACCACATTGAGTCACCACCACATATGCAGTTGCCCAAGTAGCTGACATCTTGAGATATTTTATCTTTCACAAATTCAGATGTACAGAAAGGACATCTCTTCATTATTAAGGAAGTTTTGACATTTTCATATACATGCACAATGCTTACACACAAAGTCAACGTTCTGATATTGCACTTTCATAGAGTCAAATTTGCAAAAAATGCATAAAACAAATTAGAACTCTACAGAAGTCTTTACATAACTTATATCTCCAGTACTGGAAATGAAGCAAACATAGCATAGGAAATTGGCACTATATGTGAAAGAGTGTAAGTTGTATATGATTGAATAATTTGGCAAGGGAGATTTCTGTATTTTTCATTTGCATTTTTACTTCTTCTATGATTTTTGAAACACTCACTGCACTTGTACTTGAAGAGTGACTGCGGTCTACAAATTTTGTAAGTATGCGCAGTCCATTTGAAAGTCTGGTTATTGCTCAGTCATTGCAATTAAGTGATTTTCTGCTTTCACAATGCCAATAGTAATTAGCTTTTAAAGTTTTATCTTTCACTATTAAGAGGCCTCATACACTTAGATCATCATAGCCTTTTGTGAGAGAAAAATTTCACAGATCTCTCCCGTTATGTTGCAAGTAATACAGTAAGGAGGAATGACATTTGGCTTCCTTAATACCAAATCTATTTTAGTCAAGGTTCTCCAAAGAGACAGAACAAATAGGATATGTGTATAGATAGAGGACAGGAGCTTTATCAGTAAGATGGACTCACACAGTTATGCAGGCTGAGAAGTTCCACAACAGGCCATCTGCAAGCTAGAGACTTGGTTCAGTCCAAGTCTGAAGTTCACAGAACTAGGAAAGTTGATATTGTAACCCAGTTTGTGGCTGGAAGCCTCAGCACCTAGGAGATGGCTTGTGAAAGTCCTGAGTCCGAAGACTGGTGAACCTGGAGTTCTAGTGTCCAAGGCAGCAGAAGGTCTACCCCAGCTCTCAGAGAGAGACCAATTTGCCTTATGTGTTTTTTCTCTCTCCTGGCCTCCAGCTGATTGGATGGTGTCCTTCAACATTGACAGCAGATCCCCCACACCTAGTTAACCCACTCAGACTCACACACTAATCTCCTCTGAGAAAACCCTTACAGACACATCCAAAATAATGCTTTACCAGGCTTGTAGGCTATACACAAGTCCACCCTTTGTCACCCATATGCATCACCTTAAACCACATTTAATTTCCAAATAAAGACAGCAAGATAATAGTTCTGACTAACTTGATGCAACTAACAAGATGTAACTATCCAGCGTGCAACTGAACACACACTAATCCTTTCCCCCAGAATTCAGCATTCAGGGTTTTAATCTTTCATGGTTGTGATTTTGGGGATTTTGGATGTTAGGGATTTTGATCTTTTGGGATTTCAACATTCAGAATTAGGGTATTTGGGACTGCATCTTTCAAGATTATAATTGGCACTGGAAAGAACTACTCAGTGGATTCAAACTGGCAGCTGGAATTCTTTCCCAGAAAAGCCAGGTCCCATTTGCTGCGACCAAATGACACAAATAAAGTTTCAAGTCTATTGCAGGGGAGTCCATCAAGCTCCAAATTGTCTCTGATTCCAGTTGTGGAAAGCCAGTGTGTTCGTTGACATCTACAGTGACTTCCCTTTTCTTTCTTTTTCAATCAGGATATTTAGGTTTCCTTAAAAATGGTTTACATGGCGTCAGATGCCCTCTCTTTCACTCACCCTGCCACCCTCTCTCCTCCAGGTTAGCATTTTGCGTTCTCATTTCTACAGCACCTTATTTTCCTTCTGCTAACGTGATTCCTCCTCATGCCTACACAGAGAAGTTTTATTTGCCCCCGGAGGTGCTCGTATGTGAATTGAGAAGAACCTGCTTAGAGAAAGAGATGGTTTCGTATGTTTCAATCATGTAGACAGTCTATGAATCAAAAGGGATTTTTCAGACTGAGTTAAACAATCTATTTTTCTTCCTGTATGTGTCACCATTTTTCTGGAAACTCTTACTTATCAGGTACAACTTTCCTTCAGGAGGTTCTCTGACAGCTCAATCATGTTCTATGCTGGATCCCACAGTGAAGCCAGAAAGCTGAAAGTGTTTGCAGTTCTCATTTCCGTGGCAACTGTCTGAAGGACCAAATATGAGATATTGATTCACTGTAGGACCCAGCAGAAGGAACTGAGTGGTGAGGAAAACCCCTTTTAGTCAGAAATTTTTCATTAGGAGGTCAAGACCTTTGAAAAATTAATGGAAAAGTACTGAACAATACCTTTACGTATTAAAAAAAAAAAAAACGCACAAATGCTGTACTGTTCTTAACTAGGGAAT
>NW_020263795.1:0-2398 GCF_003255815.1 Theropithecus gelada | reverse complement strand
AGCAGCTCAAGGAAACCTGCCTGTCTCTGTAGACTCCACCTCTGGGGACAGGGCACAGTAAACAATAACAAAAGTAGCAGAAACCTCTGCAGACGCAAACGACTCTGTCTGACACCTTTGAAGAGAGCAGTGGATCTCCCAACACGGAGGTTGAGATCTGAGAAGGGACAGACTCCCTGCTCAAGTGGGTCCCTGACCCCTGAGTAGCCTAACTGGGAGACATCCCCCACTAGGGGCAGTCTGACACCCGACACCTCACAGGGTGGAGTACACCCCTGAGAGGAAGCTTCCAAAGCAAGAATCAGACAGGTACACTCACTGTTCAGAAATATTCTATCCTCTGCAGCCTCTGCTGCTGATACCCAGGCAAACAGGGTCTGGAGTGGACCTCAAGCAATCTCCAACAGACCTACAGCTGAGGGTCCTGACTGTTAGAAGGAAAACTATCAAACAGGAAGGACACCTACACCAAAACCCCATCAGTACACCACCATCATCAAAGACCAGAGGCAGATAAAACTACAAAGATGGGGAAAAAGCAGAGCAGAAAAGCTGGAAATTCAAAAAATAAGAGCGCATCTCCCCCGGCAAAGGAGCGCAGCTCATCGCCAGCAACGGATCAAAGCTGGACGGAGAATGACTTTGACGAGATGAGAGAAGAAGGCTTCAGTCCATCAAATTTCTCAGAGCTAAAGGAGGAATTACGTACCCAGCGCAAAGAAACTAAAAATCTTGAAAAAAAAGTGGAAGAATTGATGGCTAGAGTAATTAATGCAGACAAGGTCATAAACGAAATGAAAGAGATGAAAACCATGA
Organism: Theropithecus gelada; assembly: GCF_003255815.1. Lineage (NCBI taxonomy): Eukaryota > Metazoa > Chordata > Mammalia > Primates > Cercopithecidae > Theropithecus > Theropithecus gelada. The sequence continues at coordinate 1,582 of NW_020263795.1, read as the reverse complement.
CACGAGAAATACGTGACAAATGCACAAGCTTCAGTAACCGACTCGATCAACTGGAAGAAGGAGTATCAGCGATTGAGGATCAAATGAATGAAATGAAGCGAGAAGAGAAACCAAAAGAAAAAAGAAGAAAAAGAAATGAACAAAGCCTGCAAGAAGTATGGGATTATGTAAAAAGACCAAATCTACGTCTGATTGGGGTGCCTGAAAGTGAGGGGGAAAATGGAACCAAGTTGGAAAACACTCTGCAGGATATCATCCAGGAGAACTTCCCCAACCTAGTAGGGCAGGCCAACATTCAAATCCAGGAAATACAGAGAACGCCACAAAGATACTCCTCGAGAAGAGCAACTCCAAGACACATAATTGCCACATTCACCAAAGTTGAAATGAAGGAAAAAATCTTAAGGGCAGCCAGAGAGAAAGGTCGGGTTACCCACAAAGGGAAGCCCATCAGACTAACAGCAGATCTCTCGGCAGAAACTGTACAAGCCAGAAGAGAGTGGGGGCCAATATTCAACATTCTTAAAGAAAAGAATTTTAAACCCAGAATTTCATATCCAGCCAAACTAAGTTTCATAAGTGAAGGAGAAATAAAATCCTTTACAGATAAGCAAATGCTTAGAGATTTTGTCACCACTAGGCCTGCCTTACAAGAGACCCTGAAGTAAGCACTCAACATGGAAAGGAACAATTGGAACCAGCCATTGCAAAAACATGCCAAAATGTAAAGACCATCGAGGCTAGGAAGAAACTGCATCAACTAACAAGCAAAATAACCAGTTAATATCATAATGGCAGGATCAAGTTCACACATAACAATATTAACCTTAAATGTAAATGGACTAAATGCTCCAATGAAAAGACACAGACTGGCAAACTGGATAAAGAGTCAAGACCCATCAGTCTGCTGTATTCAGGAGACCCATCTCACACGCAGAGACATACATAGGCTCAAAATAAAGGGATGGAGGAAGATTTACCAAGCAAATGGAGAACAAAAAAAAGCGGGGGTTGCAATACTAGTCTCTGATAAAACAGACTTTAAACCATCAAAGATCAAAAGAGACAAAGAAGGCCATTACATAATGGTAAAGGGATCAATTCAACAGGAAGAGCTAACTGTCCTAAATATATATGCACCCAATACAGGAGCACCCAGATTCATAAAGCAAGTCCTTAGAGACTTACAAAGAGACTTAGACTCCCATACAATAATAATGGGAGACTTCAACACTCCACTGTCAACATTAGACAGATCAACGAGACAGAAAGTTAACAAGGATATCCAGGAATTGAACTCATCTCTGCAGCAAGCAGACCTAATAGACATCTATAGAACTCTCCACCCCAAATCAACAGAATATACATTCTTCTCAGCACCACATCGTACTTACTCCAAAATTGACCACGTAATTGGAAGCAAAGCACTCCTCAGCAAATGTACAAGAACAGAAATTATAACAAACTGTCTCTCAGACCACAGTGCAATCAAACTAGAACTCAGGACTAAGAAACTCAATCAAAACCGCTCAACTACATGGAAACTGAACAACCTGCTCCTGAATGACTACTGGGTACATAA
>NW_020263794.1:0-2398 GCF_003255815.1 Theropithecus gelada | reverse complement strand
ATAAGCAAATGCTTAGAGATTTTGTCACCACCAGGCCTGCCTTACAAGACACCCTGAAGGAAGCACTAAACATGGAAAGGAAAAACTGGTACCAGCCATCTCAAAAACATGCCAAAATGTAAAGACCATTTAGGCTAGGAAGAAACTGCATCAACTAACGAGCAAAATAACCAGTTAATATCACAATGACAGGATCAAGTTCACACATAACAATATTAACCTTAAATGTAAATGGACTAAATGCTCCAATTAAAAGACACAGACTGGCAAACTGGATAAAGAGTCAAGTTCATCAGTCTGCTGTATTCAGGAGACCCATCTCACATGCAGAGACGTACATAGGCTCAAAATAAAGGGATGGAGGAAGATCTACGGAGCAAATGGAGAACAAAAAAAAGCAGGGGTTACAATAATAGTCTCTGATAAAACAGACTTTAAACCATCAAAGATCAAAAGAGACAAAGAAGGCCATTACATAATGGTAAAGGGATCAATTCAACAGGAAGAGGTAACTACCCTAAATATATATACACCCAATACAGGAGCACCCAGACTCATAAAGCAAGTCGTTAGAGACTTACAAAGAGACTTAGACTCTCATACAATAATAATGGGAGACTTCAACACTCCACTGTCAACATTAGACAGATCAACAAGACAGAAAGTTAACAAGGATATCCAGGAATTGAACTCATCTCTGCAGCAAGCAGACCTAATAGACATCTACAGAACTCTGCACCCCAAATCAACAGAATATACATTTTTCTCAGCACCACATCACACTTATTCCAAAATTGACCACACAATTGGAAGTAAAGCACTCCTCAGCAAATGTGCAAGAACAGAAATTATAACAAACTGTCTCTCAGACCACAGTGCAATCAAACTAGAACGCAGGATTAAGAAACTCAATAAAAACCGCTCAACTACATGGAAACTGAAAAACCTGCTCCTGAATGACTACTGGGTACATAACGAAATGAAGGCAGAAATAAAGATGTTCTTTGAAACCAATGAGAACAAAGATACAACATACCAGAATCTCTGGGACACATTTAAAGCAGTGTGTAGAGGGAAATTTATAGCGCTAAATGCCCACAAGAGAAAGCTGGAAACATGTAAAATTGACACTCTAGCATCACAATTAAAAGAACTAGAGGAGCAAGAGTGAACACATTCAAATGCTAGCAGAAGGCAAGAAATAACTAAGGTCAGAGCAGAACTGAAGGTGATGGAGACACAAAAAACCCTCCAAAAAAAAATCAATGAATCCACGAGCTGGTTTTTTGAAAAGACCAACAAAATTGACAGACTGCTAGCAAGACTAATAAAGAAGAAAAGAGAGAAGAATCAAATAGATGCAATAAAAAATGATTAAGGGGGTATCACCACCAACCCCACAGAAATACAAACTATCATCAGAGAATACTATAAACACCTCTATGTAAATAAACTAGAAAATCTAGAAGAAATGGATTATTTCCTGGACACTTACACTCTCCCAAGACTAAACCAGGAAGAAGTTGAATCCCTGAATAGACCAATAGCAGGCTCTGAAATTGAGGCAAGAATTCATAGCCTACCAACCAAAAAAAGTCCAGGACCAGATAAATTCACAACTGAATTCTACCAGAGGTACAAGGAGGAGTTGGTACCATTCCTTCTGAAACTATTCCAATCAATAGAAAAAGAGAGAATCCTCCCTAACTCATTTTATGAGGCCAACATACCATAATTTGGCCTCATAAATGTTTTGTCCTGATACCAAAGCCTGGCAGAGACAAAACAAAAAAAGATAATTTTAGACCAATATGCCTGATGAACAACGATGCAAAAATCCTCAATAAAATACTGGTAAATCGGATTCAGCAGCACATCAAAAAGCTTATCCACCATGATCAAGTGGGCTTCATTCCTGGCATGCAAGGCTGGTTTGACATATGCAAATCAATAAACATAATCCAGCATATAAACACAACCAAAGACAAGAACCACATGATTATCTCAATAGATGCAGAGAAGGCTTTCGACAAAAATTCAACAGTCCTTCATGCTAAAAACGCTCAATAAATTCGGTATTGATGGAAAGTATCTCAAAATAATAAGAGCTATTTATGACAAACCCACAGCCAATATCATACTGAATGGGCAAAAACTGGAAAAATTCCCTTTGAAAACTGGCACAAGACAGGGATGCCCTCTCTCACCACTCCTATTCAACATAGTGTTGGAAGTTCTGGCTAGGGCAATCAGGGAAGAGAAAGAAATCAAGGGTATTCCGTTAGGAAAAGAAGAAGTCAAATTGTCCCTGTTTGCAGATGACCTGTTTATATATTTAGAAAACCCCATTATCTCAGCCCAAAATCTCCTTAAGCTGATAAGCAACTTCAGCAAAGTC
>NW_020263793.1:0-2398 GCF_003255815.1 Theropithecus gelada | reverse complement strand
AGGCGCAGAGTCGCAGGCGCAGAGTCGCAGGCGCAGAGTCGCAGGCGGGTGCGGCGCAGGCGCAGAGTTATAGGCAGGCGCGGCGCAGGCGCAGAGTCGCAGGCCGGCGGAGGGGCAGAGTCGCAGGCGCATAGTCTCAAGCCGGCGCGGCGCAGGTGCAGAGCCGCAGGTCAGCGCGGCGCAGGCCGGCGCAGGCGCAGAGTCGCGCGCCCGGGCGGCGCAGGCGCAGAGTCGTAGATCGGCACCGGCGCAGTCATAGACCGGCGCAGGCGCAGAGTCGCACGCCGGCGCGGCGCAGGCCGGCGCAGGCGCAGAGTCGCAAGTCGGCGCCACGCAGGCGCAGAGTCGCGCGGCGGCGCGGCGCAGGCCGGCGCGGCGCAGGCGCAGAGTCGCAGGCCAGCGCAGGCGCACAGTCGCAGGTCGGCGCCGCGCAGGCGCAGAGTCGCAGGCCGGCGCAGGCGCACAGTCGCACGCCCGCGCGTCGGGGCGGGGAGTGGCGGCGCAGGCGCAGAGACGCCTGCTGCGTGGGCCTGAGTGGGCGCGGGGCAGGCGCAGAGATGCACGCCGCCGGGGGTGGGGCGCAGAGACGGGGGAACATCAGTAATCTGGAAAGCCGGGCTCGGGTGCCCCCTGCTTGCAGCCGCGCACTACAGGGTCCTCTTGCTCACGGTCCTGTGCCACTTCGCCCCCTGCTGGCGACTAGAGCAACTGCAAGGCCCTCTTTCTTACAGTGGTGGCCAGCGCCCTCTGCTGGCGCCGGGGCACTGCAGGGCCCTCTTGCTCGCAGTATAGTGATGGCACGCCGCCTGCTGTCAGTTGGGGACATTGCAGGGCTCTCTGGGTCACAGTGTAGTAGCAGCACTCCCGATGCTGGCAGCTGGGGACACTGCCGGGCCCTCTTGCTTGCCTTGTAGTGGGGGCACGCCCCCTTCTGGCCGCTGGGGGCACTACAGGATCCTCTTGCCCACAGTGGAGTGGCAGCACGCCCCCTGCTGCCAACCAGGACACTGCAGGGTCCTCTTGCTCATGGTGTGGTGCCCGTGCGTGGCGCACGGACAGTGCAGGATCCTCTTGCTCACAGTATAGTCGTTGTACGCCCCCTGCTGGAAGCTGGGGACACTGCCGGGCCCTCTTGCTGGCAGTGTCGTCGCAGCACACCGCCTGCAGGCACATGGGGACTGTGCAGGGCCCTCTTACTCCAGGTGTGACGGCTGGCGCCCCCTAAAGGCCGCCTCCTGCACCGCTTAAAGTCGGAGCGCCGGTTATTAAGCGCCATTGGTTCTGGAAATTGATGTCCCGGTTCTTGTCTAACTTGGAAGAAAGATGGCAGATAACTTCATTGAAAAAATACAGTGTGAAGAACTTATTGTAGAAAAATAGGAGTAGGCTGATCGTGCAGGAAAGCAGCCTAAGAGTCCTGTGCAGGGAATTTTATTTTGGAGTTCTTCACATTCCTGCCTCTGTCTCAAGTCTCCACCTGTTTTCTTTGTCTGCTTTTCCTGCTACTGCTTAGGTCCCCGACTTGCCTCACTTAGGCTTGTGGGACCTCCTCGCTGTTGGATGAGGCACGTGTGTGGTGATCGATCCGAATCCACTCTGGCACCGGGCTCCTTCCCGCCATCCCAGGCAGACTGACAGTGGTCACATTTGGACCTACTGCGTCTATCTCTTTTGAATGTGCTTCTCTGCCCTAATCTGTACTTATGGTGCCAGGTTTCTTTTAATAATGTCCCCTTTGTCCTTATCAACATGTAGCTAGCAATATTGTGATATTATTACTACAGACTGAATGATGACTGGGGCATCTTAAGAGGATTTCTAGTGTGTTTCTTTCTGCATAGGTACCTCTTCTCCCTCCTACCCACAATTGACAAATGCCCATCCACTCCAGCATTACAGATGTCACTAAATGTGAATTTTTGGTGGTCCCTCTGGGTGAGCCTTCCCAGACTTTCCCTTTTTCAGGAGCTGCCCCTCCTGTTCATGTCTAGCCATCTATCTGCTCTAACAGAGCCCACTACCCTGTGTCTTTCCCAAAAATAGTGATTATTGGAAACCATAGGAAATGATATGCATGTAGATGAAAACTTTACAACTTACACAAATAATCACTCAAAATCATCCTTACACTAAAAATGCAAAACTACACAATTTCTAGAAGAAACTATGGAAGAAAAGCTATGTGCCTTTGGGTTTGGTCATGAATTTTAACAAATGACACAAAAGGTTGATATACACAGAAGAAATGACAATGTGGATTTCTTAATATTTACAGTTTGGCCGGGCGCGGTGGCTCAAGCCTGTAATCCCAGCACTTTGGGAGGCCGAGACGGGCGGATCACGAGGTCAGGAGATCGAGACCATCCTGGCTAACCTGGTGAAACCCCGTCTCTACTAA
>NW_020263792.1:0-2398 GCF_003255815.1 Theropithecus gelada | reverse complement strand
TGAAATCTGGAAAAAAGCTGTCTGAGAAACTGCTTAGTGTTCTGTTATTTCATCTGAGAGAGTTACAGCTTTCGCCTCCAGAGGCCGCTCGCTAAGCCAGTTCTTGTGGAATTCGCAAAGTGATATTTGGAAGTCCATAGAGGGCTATGGTGAAAAAGAAAATATCCTCAGAGAAAAACTGAAAAGAATCTTTCTGAGAAACTGCTTTGTGATGTGTGACTTCCACTCACAGAGTTACTTCCGTATTTCGAGGATCTCTTTGAAAGCCTTATTTCTGTGTAATCTGAGAACAGATATTTCGGATCCCTTTGAAGACTATAGGGACAAAGGAAATATCCTCCGATAAAAAAGAGAAAGAATCTTTCTAAGAGACTTCTTTGTGTTCTGTGAAATCATCGCACAGAGTTACAACTCTCCCCTGAAGAAGCCTTTCGCTAAGACAATTCGTGTGGAATTTGCAAAGTGATATTTGGAAGCCCATAGAGGCCTATGGTGAAAAGGGAAATATCCTCCGATGAAATCTGCAAAGAAGGTTTCTGAGAAACTGCTTAGTGTTCTGTTAATTCATCTCACAGACTTACAGCTTTCCCCTCAAGAAGCTGCTCGCTAACCCTGTTCTTGTGGAATTGGCAAACTGATATTTGGAAGCCCATAGAGGGCTGTGGTGAAAAAGAGAATATGCTCAGAGAAAAACTGGAAAGAAGATTTCTGAGGAACTGCTTTCTGATGTGTGACTTCCACTCAGAGAGTTACATCTGTATTTCGTATATCTCTTTGTTAGCCTTACTTCACTGTAATCTGAGAACAGATATTTCCGATCCCTTTGAAGACTATAGGGCCAAAGGAAATATCCTCCGATAACAAAGAGAAAGAAGCTTTCTGAGAAACTGCTTTGTGATGTGTGACTTCCACTCACAGAGTTACTTCTGTATTTCGTGGATCTGTTTGCAAGCCTTATTGCTGTGGAATCTGTGAACAAATATTTCGGATGCCTTTGAAGACTATAGGGGCAAAGGAAATATCCTCCGATACCAAAGAGAAAGAAGCTTTCTGAGAAACTTCTTTGTGTTCTGTGAAATCATCTCACAGAGTTACAGCTTTCCCCTCAAGAAGCCTTTCGCTAAGACAGTTCTTGTGGAATTGGCAAAGTGATATTTGGAAGCCCATAGAGGGCTATGGTGAAAGAGGAAATATCCTCAGATGAAATCTGGAAAGAAGCTTTCTGAGAAACTGCTTAGTGTTCTCTTATTTCGTCTCACAGAGTTACAGCTTTCCACTCAAGAGGCCGCTCGCTAAGCCTGTTGTTGTGGAATTCGCAAAGTGATCTTTGGAAGCCCATAGAGGGCAGTGGTGGAAAACAAAATATCCTCAGAGAAAAACTGGAAAGAAGCTTTCTGAGAAACAGCTTTGTGATGTGTGACTTCCACTCACACAGTTACATCTCTATTTCGTGGATCTCTTTGCTAGCCTTATTTCTGTGGAATCTGAGAACAGATATTTAGGATCCCTTTGAAGACTATAGGGCCAAAGGAAATATCCTACGAAAACAAAGAGAAAGAAGCTTTCTGAGAATCTTCTTTGTGTTCTGTCAAATCATCTCACAGAGTTACAGCTTTCCCCTCAAGAAGCCTTTCACTAAGACTGTTTTTGTGGAATATGCAAAGTGATCTTTGGAAGCCCTTAGAGGGCTGTGGTGTAAAAGGAAATATCCTCAGATGAAATCTGGAAAGAAGCTTTCTGAGAAACTGCTTAGTGTTCTGTTAATTCATGTCACAGAGTTACAGTTTTCCCTCTAGAAGCCGCTCTCTAAGCCGGTTCTTGTGGAATTCGCAAAGAGATATTTGGAAGCCCATGGAGGGTTATGGTGAAAAAGAAAATATCCTCAGAGAAAAACTGGAAAGATGCTTTCGAGAAACTGCTTTGTGATGTGTGACTTCCACTCAGAGAGTTACATCTGTGTTTCGTGGATCTATTTGCTAGCGTGATTTCTGTGGAATCTGAGAAAAGATATTTCGGATCCCTTTGAAGACCATAGGGCCCAAGGAAATATACTCCGATAACAAAGAGAAAGACGCTTTCTGAGAAACTTCTTTGTGTTCAGTGAAATCATCTCACAGAGTTACAGCTTTCCCTTCAACAAGCCTTTCGCTAAGACAGTTCTTGTGGAATTTACAAAGTGCTATTTGGAAGCCCATGGAGGGCTATGGTGAAAAAGGAAATATCCTCAGATGAAATCTGTAAAGAAGCTTTCTGAGAAACTGCTCTGTGATGTGTGACTTCCACTCACAGAGTTACATCTGTATTTTGGGGATCTCTTTGCTAGCCTTATTTCTGTGGAATCTGAGAACAGATGTTTCGGATCCCTTTGAAGACTATAGGGCCAAAGGAAATATCCTCC
>NW_020263791.1:0-2398 GCF_003255815.1 Theropithecus gelada | reverse complement strand
TGGTGAAAAAGGAAATATCCTCACATGAAATCTGGAAAGAAGCTTTCTGAGAAACTGCTGAGTGTTCTGTTAATTCATCTCACAGAGTTACATCTGTATGTCGTGGATCACTTTGCTAGCATTATTTCTGTGGAATCTGAGAACAGATATTTCAGATCCCTTTGAAGACTATAGGGCCAAAGGAAATATCCTCCAATAACAAAGAGAAAGAAGCATTCTGAGAACCTTCTTTGTGTTCTGTGAAATCATCTCACAGAGTTACAGCTTTCCCCTCAAGAAGCCCTTCGCTAAGACAGTTCTTGTGGAAATGGCAAAGTGATATTTGGAAGCCCATAGAGGGCTATGGTGAAAAAGGAAATATCCTCAGATCAAATCTGGAAAGAAGCTTTCCGTGAAATTGCTGAGTGTTCTGTTAATTCATCTCACAGAGCTACATACGTATTTCGTGGATCTCTTTCCTAGCCTAATTTCTGTGGAATCTGAGAACAGATATTTCGGATCCCTTTGAAGACTATAGGGCCAAGGGAAATATCCTTCGATAACAAAGAGAAAGAAGCATTCTCAGAAACTTCTTTGTGTTCTGTGAAATCATCTCACAGAGTTACAGCTTTCCCCTCAAGAGGCCTTTTGCTGAGACAGTTCTTGTGGAATTGGCAAAGTGATATTTGCAAGTCCATAGAGAGATATGGTGAAAAAGGAAATATCCTCAGATGAAATCTGGAAAGAAGCTTTCTGAAGAACTGCTGAGTGTTCTGTTAATTCATCTCACAGACTTACATCTGTATTTCGTGGATCTCTTTGCTAGCCTTATTTCTGTGGAATCTGATATCAGATATTTCGGAATCCTTTGAGGACTATAGGGCCAAAGGAAATATCCTCCGATAAAAAAGAGAAAGAAGCTTTCTGAGAAACTTCTCTGTGTTCTGTGAAATCACCTGACAGAGCTACAGCTTTCCCCTCCAGAAGCCTTTCGCTAAGACAGTACTTGTGGAATTGGCAAAGTGATATTTGGAAGTCCACAGAGGGCGATGGTGAAAAAGGAAATATCCTCAGATGAAATCTGGAAAGAAGCTTTCTGGGAAACTACTGAGTGTTCTGTTAATTCATCTCACAGAGTTTTATCTGTATTTCGTGGATCCCTTTGCTGGCCTTATTTCTGTGGAATCTGAGAACAGATATTTCGGATCCCTTTCAAGACTATAGGGCCAAAGGAAATATCTTCCGATAACAAAGAGAAAGAAGCTTTCTGAGAATCTTCTTTGTGTTCTCTGAAATCATCTAACAGAGTTACAGCATTCCCCTCAAGAAGCCTTTCGCTAAGACCGTTCTTGTGGAATTGGCCAAGTGATATTTGGAAGCCCTTAGAGGGCTATGGTGAAAAAGGAAATGTCCTCAGATGGAATCTGGAAAGAAGCTTTCTCAGAAACTGCTGAATGGTCTGTTAATTCATCTCACAGAGTTACATCTGTATTTCGTGGATCTCTTTCCTAGCCTTATTTCTGTGGAATGTGAGAACATATATTTCGGATCCCTTTGAAGACTCTAGGGACAAAGGAAATATCCTCCGATAACAAAGAGAAAGAAGCTTTCTGAGAATCTTCTTTGTGTTCTGTGAAATCATTTCACAGAGTTACAGCTTTCAGCTCAAGAAGCCTTTCGCTAAGACAGTTCTTGTGGAATTGGCAAAGTGATATTTGGAAGCCCATAGAGGGCTGTGGTGAAAAAGGAAATATCCTCAGATGAAATCTGGAAAGAAGCTTTCTCAGAAACTGCTGAGTGTTCTGTTAATTCATCTCCCAGCGTTACATCCGTATTTCGTGCATCTCCTTGCTAGCCTTATTTCTGTGGAATCTGAGAACAGATATTTCGCATCCCTTTGAAGACTCTAGGGCCAAAGGAAATATCCTCCGATAAGAAAGAGAAAGAAGCTTTCTGAGAAGCTTCTTTGTGTTCTGTGAAATCATCTAACAGAGTTACAGCATTCCCCGCAAGAAGACTTTCGCTAAGACCTTTCTTGTGAAATTGGCCAAGGGATATTAGAAGCCCTTAGAGGGCTATGGTGAAAAAGGAAATGTCCTCAGATGAAATCTGGAAAGAAGCTTTCTCAGAAACTGCGGAGTGTTCTGTTAATTCATCTCACAGAGTTACATCTGTATTTCGTGGATCTCTTTCCTAGCCTTATTTCTGTGGAATGTGAGAACATATATTTCGGATCCCTTTGAAGACTCTAGGGACAAAGGAAATATCCTCCGATAACAAAGAGAAAGAAGCTTTCTGAGAAACTTCTTTGTGTTCTGTGAAATCATCTCGCAGAGTTACAGCTTTCCCCTTAAAAAGCCTTTCGCTAAGACAGTTCTTGTGGAATTGGCAAAGTGATATATGGAAGCCCATAGAGGGC
>NW_020263790.1:0-2398 GCF_003255815.1 Theropithecus gelada | reverse complement strand
GCCCCCACTCTCTTCTGGCTTGGAGAGTTTCTGCTGAGAGATCTGCTATTTGTCTGATGGGCTTCCCTTTGTGTGTAACCTGACCTTCCTCTCTGGCTGCCCTTAACATTTTTTCCTTCATTTCAACTTTGGTGAATCTGACAATTATGTGCCCTGGAGTTGCTTTTCTCAAGGAATATCTTTGTGGTGTTCTCTGTATTTCCTGAATTTGAATGTTGGCCTGCCTTACTAGGTTGGGGAACTTCTCCTGGATGATATTCTGCAGAGGGTTTTCCAACTTGGTTCCATTTTCCCCGTCACTTTCAGGCACCCCAATCAGACGTAGATTTGGTCTTTTCACATAATCTCATATTTTTTGGAGGCTTTGTTCATTTCTTTTTACTCTTTTTTCTCTATACTTCTCTTCTCACTTCATTTCATTCATTTGATCTTCAATTGCTGATACTCTTTCTTCCAGTTGATCAAGTCGGTTACTGTAGCTTGTGCATTTGTCACGTAGTTCTCGTGTTATGGTTTTCATCTCTATCAGTTCTTTTAAGGACTTCTCTACATTGGTTTTTCTAGTTAACCATTCCTGAAATCTTTTTTCAAGGTTTTTAGTTTCTTTGCAGTGGTGACGTAGTTCCTCTTTTAGCTCTGAGAAGTTTGATCGACTGAAGCCTTCTTCTCTCAACTCTTTAAAGTCATTCTCCATCCAACTTTGTTCTGTTGCTGGCAATGAGCTGCATTCCTTTGGAGGGGGAGATGCGCTCTGATTTTTTGAATTTCCAGCTTTTCTGCACTGCTTTTTCCCCATCTTTGTGGTTTTATCTGCCTTTGGTCTTTGATGATGGTGATGTACTGATTGGGTTTTGATGTGGGTGACCTTTCTGTGTCTTAGTTTTCCTTCTAACAGTCAGGACCCTCAGCTGTAGGTCTGTTGGAGTTTGCTTGAGGTCCACTCCAGACCCTGTTTGCCTGGGTATCAGCAGCAGAGGCTGCAGAAGATAGAATATTGCTGAACAGTGAGTGTTGCTGTCTGATTCTTGCTCTGGAAGCTTCGTCTCAGGGGAGTACCCAGCTGTGTGAGGTGTGAGGTGTTGGTCTGCCCCTAGTGGGGGATGTCTCACAGGTAGGCTACTCAGGGCCAGGGACCCACTCGAGCAGGCAGTCTGTCCGTTCTCAGATCTCAACCTCCATGCTGAGAGATCCACTGCTCTCTTTGAAGCTGTCAGACAGGGACATTTACCTCTGCTGAGGTTTCCGTTGCTTTTTGTTTAGCTATGCCCTGGCCCCAGAGGTGTAGTCTACAGAGACAGGCAGGCCTCTTTGAGCTGTGGTGGACTCCATCCAATTCGAGCTTCCAGGCAGCTTTGTTTACCTACTTAAGCCTCAGCAATGGCAGGCGCCCCTCCCCCAGCCTCACTGCTGCCTTGCAGTTAGATCTCAGACTGCTGTGCTAGCAATGAGGGAAGTTCCATGGGCATGGGACCCTCCTGACCAGGTGTGGAATATAATCTCCTGGTGTGCCATTTGCTAAGACCCTTGGTAAAGTGCAGTATTAGGGTGGGAGTTACCCAATTTTCCAGGTGTTGTGTGTCTCAATTTCCTTTGGCTAGGAAAAGGAATTCCCTTCCCCCTTGCACTTCCCAGATGAGGTAATGTCTCGCCTTGCTTCAGCTCTCGCTGGTCAGGCTGCACCCACGGACCAGCGCCAACTGTTCGACATACCCCAGTGAGATGAACCTGGTACCTCAGTTGAAAATGCAGAAATCACCCGTCTTCTGTGTCACTCATGCTGGGAGCTGGAGGCTGGAGCTGTTCCTATTTGGCCACTTTGGGCACGCCCTTCTAATTTCCAGTTTTATTCTACTGTGGTCTGAGAACATACTTGATATGATGTCATTTTTTAAAACAGTATTGAGACTTGCTTTGTGGCCTATCATATATGTGGTCTATCTTGGAGAACGTTCCATGTACTGATTAGAAGAACGTATATTTTGCAGTTGTTGTGTAGAATGTTCTGTAAATATGTGTTAAGTTCATTTGTTCTAGGGTATAGTTTAAGTCCGCTTCTTCTTTGTTGACTTTCTCTCTTGGTGAACTGTTTAGCACTCAGTGAAGTATTGAAGTCCCCTACTATTATTGTGTTTCTGTGTATAGAATTTCTTAGGTCTAGTAGTAACAGTTTTATGAGTTTGGGAGCTCCAGTGTTAGGTGCATGTATATTTAGGATTACAAGCATAATATCTTCCTGTTCCTAGCCTTGATGGTCTTTACATTTTGGCATGTTTTTGCAATGGCTGGTACCGGTTGTTCCTTTCCATGTTGAGTGCTTCCTTCAGGGTCTCTTGTAAGGCAGGCCTAGTGGTGAAACTGCATCAACTAACGAGCAAAATAACCAGTTAATATCATAATG
>NW_020263789.1:0-2398 GCF_003255815.1 Theropithecus gelada | reverse complement strand
AACAGATATTTCGGATCCCTTTGAAGACCATAGGGCCAAAGGATATACCCTCCGATAACAAACAGAAGGAATCTTTCTGAGAAACTTCTGTGTGTTCTGTGAAATCATCTCACAGAGTTACAGCTTTCCCCTCAAGAAGCCTTTCCCTAAGACAGTTCTTGTGCAATTGGCAAAGTGATATTTGAAGCCCATAGAGGGCTATGGTGAAAAACGAAATATCCTCAGATGAAATCTGGAAAAAACCTTTCTGAGAAACTGCTCTGTGATGCGTGACTTCCACTCACAGAGTTACATCTGTATTTTGTGGATCTCTTTGGTAGCCTTATTTTTGTGGAATATGAGAACAGATATTTCGGATCCCTTTGAAGACTATACGGCCAAAGGAAATATCCTCCGGTAAGAAAGAGAAAGAAGCTTTCTGAGAAACTTCTTTGTGTTCCGTGAAATCATCTCACAGAGTTACAGCTTTCCCCTCAAGAAGCCTTTCTCTAAGTCTGTTCTTGTGGAATTGGCAAAGTGATATTTGGAAGCCCATAGAGGGCTACGGTGAAAAAGGAAATATCCTCTGATAAAATCTGCAAAGAAGCTTTCTGAGAAACTGCTTAGTGTTCTGTTAATATAGCTCACAGTGTTGCATCTGTATTTCGTGGATCCCTTTGCTAGCCTTATTTCTGTGGAATCTGAGAACAGATATTTCTGATCCCTTTGAAGACTATAGGGCCAAAGGAAATATCCTCCGGTAACAAAGAGAAAGAAGCTTTCTAAGAAACTTCTTTGTGTTCTGTGAAATCATCTCACAGAGGTACAGCTTTACCCTCAGGAAGCCTTTTGATAAGACAGTTCTTGTGGAATTGGGCAAGTGATATTTTGAAGCCCATAGAGGGCTATGGTGAAAAAGGAAATATCCTCAGCTAAAATCTGGAAAGACGCTTTCTGACAAACTGCTTAGTGTTCTGTTAAATCACCTCACAGAATTACACCGGTATTTCATGGATCTCTTTGCTCGCCTTATTTCTGTGGAATCTGAGAACAGATATTTCGGATCCCTTTGAAGACTATAGGGCGAAAGGGTAGATCTTCCGATTATAAAGAGAAAGAAGCTTTCTGAGAAACTTCTTTGTGTTCCGTGAAATCATCTCACAGAGTTACAGCTTTCCCCTCAAGAAGTCTTTCGCTAAGACAGTTCTTCCGGAATTGGCAAAGTGATATTTGGAAGCCCATAGAGGGCTACGGTGAAAAAGGAAATATCCTCTGATAAAATCTGCAAAGAAGCTTTCTGAGAAACTGCTTAGTGTTCTGTTAATTCATCTCACAGAGTTGCATCTGTATTTCGTGGATCCCTTTGCTAGCCTTATTTCTGTGGAATCTGAGAACAGATATTTCGGATCCCTTTGAAGACTATAGGGCCAAAGGAAATATCCTCCGGTAAGAAAGAGAAAGAAGCTTTCTGAGAAACTTCTTTGTGTTCTGTGAAATCATCTCACAGAGTTACAGCTTTCCTCTCAGGAAGCCTTTCGCCAAGACAGTTCTTGTGGAATTGGCAAAGTGATATTTGGAAGCCCATAGAGGGCTATGGTGAAAGAGGAAATATCCTCAGCTGAAATCTGGAAAGAAGCTTTCTGAAAAACTGCTCTGTGATGTGTGACTTCCACTCCCAGAGTTACATCTTTATGTCGTTGATCTCTTTGCTAGCCTTTTTTCTGTGGAATCTGTGAACAGATATATCGGATCCCTTTGAAGACTATAGGGCCAAAGGAAATATCTTCCGATCACAAACAGAAAGAAGCTTTCGGAGAAACTTCTTTGTGTTCTGTGAAATCATCTCACAGAGTTACAGCTTTCCCCTAGGGAAGCGTTTCGCTAAGACAGTCCTTGTGGCATTGGCAAAGTGATATTAGGAAGCCCATAGAGGGATATGGTAAAAAAGGAAATATCCTCAGCTGAAATCTGGAAAGAATCTTTCTGAGAAACTGCTTAGTGTTCTGTTAATTCATCTCACAGAGTTACATCTGTATTTCGTGGTTCTCTTTCCTAGCCTTATATCTGTGGAATCTGAGAACAGATATTTCGGATCCCTTTGAAGACTATAGGGGCAAAGGAAATATCCTCCGATAACAAACAGAAAGAATATTTCTGAGAAACTCCTTTGTGTTCTGTGAAATCATCTCACAGAGTTACAGCGTTCCCCTCAGGAAACGTTTCGCTAACACAGTTCTTGTGGAATTGGCAAAGTGATATTTGGAAGCCCAAAGAGGGCTATGGTGAAAAAGCAAATATCCTCAGCTGAAATCTGGAAAGAAGCTTTCTGAGAAACTGCTTAGTGTTCTGTTAATTCATCTCATAGAGTTACATCTTTATGTCGTTGATCTCTTTGCTAGCCTTTTTTCTGTGGAATCTG
>NW_020263788.1:0-2399 GCF_003255815.1 Theropithecus gelada | reverse complement strand
AAAGGCATTTCTCAGAAATCTTCTTTCTCGT
The DNA here is from genome assembly GCF_003255815.1 of Theropithecus gelada. Lineage (NCBI taxonomy): Eukaryota > Metazoa > Chordata > Mammalia > Primates > Cercopithecidae > Theropithecus > Theropithecus gelada. The sequence goes on along the minus strand of NW_020263788.1, from coordinate 2,368 downwards.
TTTTATCTGGGGATAATTCCTTTGGCTGTATACTCCTCAAGGGATCCGAAATATCGGTTCTGAGATTCAACAAAAACTGGACTAGCAAACAGCTCCATGAAATACAGCTGTAACTCAGTGAGTAGAATTCACACATCACGAAGCAGTTTCTGAGAAATCTTCTATCTACTTTTTATTTGAATATATTTCCATTGTCACCATAAGCTTCCTTGGGGAAAGAAATATTCCACTGCAGATTTCAAGAAAACTGTGTTAGCAAACTGATCAATGAACAGAAAAGTGTAACTGTGAGTTTCTTGCACAGGACACAATGCAGTTTCTCAGAACGCTTCTTTTCAGTTTTTATCTGAAAATCTTTCCTTTTTCACTGTAGCCGTCAATGCGCTCCCAAATATGCCTTAGCAGATTCCACGAGAAGAGTGTTAGTAAACACTAACAAGAACAGAAAGGTGGAACTCTCTGAGATGAATGCACAGGTCACTTAGAAGTTTCTCAGAACGCTTCCTTTCATTTTGTTCTGAAGATGTTTCCTTTTTCACTGTAGCCCTCAATGCGCTCCCAAATATCACTTAGCAATTTCCCCGAGAAGAGTGTTAGCAAACAGCTACATGAAGAGAAAGGTGGAACTCTGTGAGATGAACTCATAGTTCAAAAACACATTTCTCAGAAATCTTTTTTCTCGTTTCTATCTGGGGATATTTCCTTTGGCTGTATACCCCTCCAAGTCATCCGAAATATCAGTTCTGAGATTCAACAAAAACTGGACTAGCAAACACCTCCAGGAAATACAGCTGTAATTCAGGGAATGGAATTCACTCATCACAAGTCAGTTTCTCAGAAAGCTTTTTTCTACTGTTTATCGGAAGATATTCCCTTGTCACCGTCAGCTTCTTTGGGCAAACAAATATCCCACTGCAGATTTCAAGAAAGCTGTGTTTGCAAACTGAACAATGAACAGAAAAGTGTAACTTTGTGAGTTGCATTCACAGGTCACAATGTAGTTTCTCAGAACACTTCTTTTCAGTTTTTTCTGAAGATATTTCCTTTTTCACTGTAGCCGTCAAAGGACTCCTAAATATCTCTTAGCAGATTCCACGAGAAGAGTGTTAGCAAACAGCTACATGAACAGAAAGGTGGAACTCTCTGAGATGAACTCAGAGATCAGAAAGATATTTCTCTTAAATCTTCTTTCTCATTTTTATCTGGGGATATTTCTTTTGGCTGTATACTCCTCCAAGAGATCCAAAATATCGGTTCTCAGATTCAACAAATACTGGACTAGCAAACGGCTCTATGAAATACATCTGTAACTCAGTGATTTGAATTCATACATCACAAAGCAGTTTCTCAGAAAGCTTCTTTTTACTTTTTATCTGAAGATATTTCCTTTGTCACCATAAGTTTCATTTGGCAAAGAAATATTCCACTGTAGATTTCAAGAAAACTGTGTTAGCAAACTCATCAATGAACAGAAAAGTGTAGATCTGTGAGTAGTATTCACACGTCACAATGCAGTTTCTCAGAACTCTTCTTTTCAGTTTTTACCTGAAAATATTTCCTTTTTCGCTGTAGCCGTCAATGGGCTCCCAGATATCACTTAGCAGATTCCACGAGAAGAGTGTTAGCAAATAGCTGTATGAACAGAATGGTGGAACTCTGTGAGATGAATGCACGGGTCTCATAAATGTTACTCAGAACGCTTCCTTACAGTTTTTATCTGAAGATGTTTCCTTTTCAATTGTAGCTCTCAATGCGCTCCCAAATATCACTTAGCAGATTCCACGAGAAGAGTGTTAGCAAACAGCTACATGAACAGAAAGGTGGAACTCTCTGAGATGAACTCAGAGATCAGAAAGATATTTCTCTTAAATCTTCTTTCTCATTTTTATCTGGGGATATTTCTTTTGGCTGTATACTCCTCCAAGAGATCCAAAATATCGGTTCTCAGATTCAACAAAAACTGGACTAGCAAACAGCTCCATGAAATAGAGCTGTAACTCAGTGCGTTGAACTCACACATCACAAAGCAGTTTCCCAGAAAGCTTCTTTCTACTTTTTATCTGAAGATATTTCCTTTATCACCATAAGTTTCATAGGGCAAAGAAATATTCCACTGTAGATTGCAAGAGAACTGTGTTAGTAAACTCATCAATGAACAGAAAAGTGTAACTCTGTGAGTTGCATTCACACATCACAATGCAGTTTCTCAGAACGCTTCTTTTCAGTTTCTATCTGAAGATATTTCCTTTTTCACTGTAGCCGTCAATGGGCTCCCAAATATCACTTCTCAGATTCCACGAGAAGAGTGTTAGCAAATAGCCACATGAACAGAAAGGTGGAACTCTGTGAGATGAATGCACAGGTCACA
>NW_020263787.1:0-2399 GCF_003255815.1 Theropithecus gelada | reverse complement strand
GATCACGAGGTCAGAAGATCGAGACCATCCTGGCGAACACGGTGAAACCCCGTCTCTACTAAAAAATACAAAAAACTAGCCGGGCGAGATGGCGGGCGCCTGTAGTCCCAGTTACTTGGGAGGCTGAGGCAGGAGAATGGCGTAAACCCGGGAGGCGGAGCTTGCAGTGAGCTGAGATCCGGCCACTGCACTCCAGCCCGGGCGACAGAGCGAGACTCCGTCTCAAAAAAAAAAATAAAAAAATAAATAAATAAATAAATAAATAAATAAATAAATTTCTTATAAATTGCAAACTTGGAGAAAAACAAAACGTAGGCTTAACTACCATCAAATGCTAATAAATCTTATTACAGGCGGGCGCCAGTAGTCCCAGCTACTGGGGAGGCTGAGGCAGGAGAATGGCATGAACGCGGGAGGCGGAGCTTACAGTGAGTCCAGATCGCAACACCGCACTCCAGACTGGGCGACAGAGGGAGACTCCGTCTTTTTTTTTTTTTTTTTTTGAGACTGAGTCTGGCTCTGTCGCCCAGGCTGGAGTGCAGTGGCCCGATCTCAGCTCACTGCAAGCTCCGCCTCCCGGGTTTACGCCATTCTCCTGCCTCAGCCTCCCGAGTAGCTGGGACTACAGGCGCCCGCCACCGCGCCCGGCTAGTTTTTTTTGTATTTTTTAGTAGAGACGGGGTTTCACCGTGTTAGCCAGGATGGTCTCGATCTCCTGACCTCGTGATCCACCCGTCTCGGCCTCCCAAAGTGCTGGGATTACAGGCTTGAGCCACCGCGCCCGGCCAAGAGACTCCGTCTTAAAAAAAAAAAAAAAAAAAAAAAAGAGGAGAAAGGAACCCACAGACTACAGCTCCTCACTTGTCAGGCCTCTGAGCCCAAGCCAAGCCACGGCATCCCCTGTGACTTGCACGTATAGGCCCAGATGGCCTGAAGTAACTTAAGAATCACAAAAGAAGTGCAAATGCCCTGCCTCGCCTTAACCGATGACATTCCACCACAAAAGAAGTGAACATGGCCAGTCCTTGCCTTAAGCGATGATATTATCTTGTGAAATTCCTTTTCCTGGCTCATCCTGGCTCAAAAAGCTCCCCCACTGAGCACCTTGTGACCCCCCCCTCCTGCGCACCAGAGAACACCCCTCTTTGACTGTAATGCTCCTTTACCTTCCCAAATCCTATAGAAGGGCCCGCCCTTCTCTCCCTGCGCTGACTCTCTTCGGACTCAGCCCGCCTGCACCCAGGTGATTAAAAAGCTTTATCGCTCACACAAAGCCTGTTTGGTGGTCTCTTCACACGGACGCGCATGACACCACTCAGGAACCTTCCACCGCAGTGGGGACTCTCCCGACAACCCCACCGCCATCAAGGCACAATCCAGGGGAGAGCGGGCTGCGGGCGCGGGGCTGCCCCGGGAGGGCTCTGGGCCGGGCGGAAGTCACCAGGCAGAGACCGGACAGTCACTCAGCGGCCGGAATCCCGCTGCCGGCCCAGCCCCTACCAGCGCCCACGGGACTGAGGGCCGCGCACTCCGGAGCCCACCGCGGGGAGGCCGGGGGTCGCCAGCGCTGGTTCCAGCCAATTCCGACCGATTCCAGTCAGACCCCTCTCCCTTCTCGGGACACCCGGCCCCGCACACTCACCATTTCCCAGCTTTTGGGTGTCCCACCGGCCTCCCTATAAATCTCGCAGTACCTGCAGGCCACCGGGCGACAGGGCCTGCAGCGGTCACGGGGACTCTCCGGGAGGCAGCAAACGCGAGCCCAGCACCCCGTTAGCCGCAAGGAGACAAAGGCCCCGCCAGATCCCCAAGGCCGCCCCTTCCTCTCTGGCTGCACGCCTGATTGGACAGTTCTCACGCTGGCGCCGCTGATTGGATGGAGCTCCAGGCCCCGCCCCTCAGGTCTTGAGTGACAGGAAGGGCGATCAGACACCGGGCCGAATGAAACCAGAGTGACAGGTTTTGGGGTGCAGGCCTTTTGAGGCGACATTCCTCACGGCACTGAGACCTGGACGGACCTGCCTGGGTGATATTCGCATTTAACCTTGTATATAAGATTATATCCATTTATAAGTTTTATACACACACACACACACACACACACACACACATATATATTTCACAGATTGAAACAATACATGATAATTAAAGTTTCCGATTTCATAACCTTCCCGGCCTCTGGTCTTTTGACCAAGTAGCCCGAGCTGTGGAAAGTGAGGCAATCCTCTCAGGCAGCAACGTGCAGTATAAATAAAACGTGAGCCACGCGTGTCATTTAAAGTTTTCTAGGATAGGCCGGGCGCGGTGGCTCACGCCTGTAATCCCAGCACTTTGGGAGGCCGAGACGGGTGGATCACGAGGTCAGGAGATCGAGACCATCCTGGCTAACACGGTGAAAC
>NW_020263786.1:0-8593 GCF_003255815.1 Theropithecus gelada | reverse complement strand
GTAAAAGTGTTCCTATTTCTCCACATCCTCTCCAGCACCTGTTGTTTCCTGACTTTTTAATGATCGCCATTCTAACTGGTGTGAGATGGTATCTCATTGTGGTTTTGATTTGCATTTCTCTGATGGCCAGTGATGATGAGCATTTTTTCATGTGTCTGTTGGCTGTATGAATGTCTTCTTTTGAGAAATGTCTGTTCATATCCTTTGCCCACTTTTGGATGGGGTTGTTTGTTTTTTTCTTGTAAATTTGTTTGAGTTCTTTGTAGGTTCTGGATATTAGCCCTTTGTCAGATGAGTAGATTGCAAAAATTTTCTCCCATTCTGTAGGTTGCCTGTTCACTCTGATGGTAGTTTCTTTTGCCGTGCAGAAGCTCTTTAGTTTAATGAGATCCCATTTGTCAATTTTGGCTTTTGCTGCTGTTGCTTTTGGTGTTTTAGACATGAAGTCTTTGCCCATGCCTATGTCCTGAATGGTACTACCTAGGTTTTCCTCTAGGGTTTTTATGGTATTAGGTCTAACATTTAAGTCTCTAATCCATCTTGAATTAATTTTCGTATAAGGAGTAAGGAATGGATCCAGTTTCAGCTTTCTACTTATGGCTAGCCAATTTCCCCAGCACCATTTATTAAATAGGGAATCCTTTCCCCATTTCTTGTTTCTCTCAGGTTTGTCAAAGATCAGATGGCTGTAGCTGTGTGGTATTATTTCTGAGGACTCTGTTCTGTTCCATTGATCTATATCTCTGTTTTGGTACCAGTACCATGCTGTTTTGGTTACTGTAGCCTTGTAGTATAGTTTGAAGTCAGGTAGCGTGATGCCTCCAGCTTTGTTCTTTTGACTTAGGATTGTCTTGGAGATGCGGGCTCTTTTTTGGTTCCATATGAACTTTAAAGCAGTTTTTTCCAATTCTGTGAAGAAACTCATTGGTAGCTTGATGGGGATGGCATTGAATCTATAAATTACCTTGGGCAGTATGGCCATTTTCACGATATTAATTCTTCCTATCCATGAGCATGGTATGTTCTTCCATTTGTTTGTGTCCTCTTTTATTTCACTGAGCAGTGGTTTGTAGTTCTCCTTGAAGAGGTCTGTTACATCCCTTGTAAGTTGGATTCCTAGGTATTTTATTCTCTTTGAAGCAATTGTGAATGGAAGTTCATTCCTGATTTGGCTCTCTGTTTGTCTGTTATTGGTGTATAAGAATGCTTGTGATTTTTGCACATTAATTTTGTATCCTGAGACTTTGCTGAAGTTGCTTATCAGCTTAAGGAGATTTTGGGCTGAGACAATGGGGTTTTCTAAATATACAATCATGTCATCTGCAAAGAGGGACAATTTGATTTCTTCTTTTCCTAACTGAATACCCTTGATTTCTTTCTCTTGCCTAATTGCCCTAACCAGAACTTCCAACACTATGTTGAATAGGAGTGGTGAGAGAGGGCATCCCTGTCTTGTGCCAGTTTTCAAAGGGAATTTTTCCAGGTTTTGCCCATTCAGTATGATATTGGCTGTGGGTTTGTCATAAATAGCTCTTATTATTTTGAGGTACGTTCCATCAATACCGAATTTATTGAGCGTTTTTAGCATGAAGGGCTGTTGAATTTTGTCAAAAGCCTTTTCTGCATCTATTGAGATAATCATGTGGTTCTCGTCTTTGGTTCTGTTTATATGTTGGATTATGTTTATTGATTTGCGAATGTTGAACCAGCCTTGCATCCCAGGGATGAAACCCACTTGATCATGGTGGATAAGCTTTTTGATGTGTTGCTGAATCCGGTTTGCCAGTATTTTATTGAGGATTTTTGCATCGATGTTCATCAGGGATATTGGTCTAAAATTCTCTTTTTTTGTTGTGTCTCTACCAGGCTTTAGTATCAGGATGATGTTGGCCTCATAAAATGAGTTAGGGAGGATTCCCTCTTTTTCTATTGATTGGAATAGTTTCAGAAGGAATGGTACCAAGTCCTCCTTGTACCTCTGGTAGAATTCAGCTGTGAATCCATCTGGTCCTGGACTTTCTTTGGTTGGTAGGCTATTAATTATTGCCTCAATTTCAGAGCCTACTATTGGTCTATTCAGGGATTCAACTTCTTCCTGGTTTAGTCTTGGAAGAGTGTAAGTGTCCAGGAAATTATCCATTTCTTCTAGATTTTCCAGTTTATTTGCGTAGAGGTGTTTATAGTATTCTCTGATGGTAGTTTGTATTTCTGTGGGGTCGGTGGTGATATCCCCTTTATCATTTTTAATTGCGTCGATTTGATTCTTCTCTCTTTTCTTCTTTATTAGTCTTGCTAGTGGTCTATCTATTTTGTTGATCTTTTCAAAAAACCAACTCCTGAATTCATTGATTTTTTGGAGGGTTTTTTGTGTCTCTATCTCCTTCAGTTCTGCTCTGCTCTTAGTTATTTCTTGCCTTCTGTTAGCTTTGGAATGTGTTTGCTCTTGCTTCTCTAGTTCTTTTAATTGCGATGTTAGAGTGTCAATTTTAGATCTTTCCTGCTTTCTCTTGTGGGCATCTAGTGCTATAAATTTCCCTCTACACACTGCTTTAAATGTGTCCCAGAGATTCTGGTATGTTGTATCTTTGTTCTCATTGGTTTCAAAGAACATCTTTATTTCTGCCTTCATTTCGTTATGTACCCAGTAGTCATTGAGGAGCAGGTTGTTCAGTTTCCATGTAGTTGAGCGGTTTTGATTGAGTTTCTTAGTCCTGAGTTCTAGTTTGATTGCACTGTGGTCTGAGAGACAGTTTGTTATAATTTCTGTTCTTGTACATTTGCTGAGGAGTGCTTTACTTCCAATTACGTGGTCAATTTTGGAGTAAGTACGATGTGGTGCTGAGAAGAATGTATATTCTGTTGATTTGGGGTGGAGAGTGCTATAGATGTCTATTAGGTCTGCTTGCTGCAGAGATGAGTTCAATTCCTGGATATCCTTGTTAACTTTCTGTCTCGTTGATCTGTCTAATGTTGACAGTGGAGTGTTGAAGTCTCCCATTATTATTGTATGGGAGTCTAAGTCTCTTTGTAAGTCTCTAAGGACTTGCTTTATGAATCTGGGTGCTCCTGTATTGGGTGCATATATATTTAGGATAGTTAGCTCTTCCTGTTGAATTGATCCCTTGACCATTATGTAATGGCCTTCTTTGTCTCTTTTGATCTTTGATGGTTTAAAGTCTGTTTCATCAGAGACTAGTATTGCAACCCCCGCTTTTTTTTTGTTCTCCATTTGCTTGGTAAATCTTCCTCCATCCCTTTATTTTGAGCCTATGTATGTCTCTGCGTGTGAGATGGGTCTCCTGAATACAGCAGACTGATGGGTCTTGACTCTTTATCCAGTTTGCCAGTCTGTGTCTTTTAATTGGAGCATTTAGTCCATTTACATTTAAGGTTAAGATTGTTATGTGTGAACTTGATCCTTCCATTGTGATATTAACTGGTTATTTTGCTCGTTAGTTGATGTAGTTTCTTCCTAGCCTCGATGGTCTTTACATTTTGGCATGTTTTTGCAATGGCTGATACCGGTTGTTCCTTTCCATGTTGAGTGCTTCCTTCAGGGTCTCTTGTAAGGCAGGCCTAGTGGTGACAAAATCTCTAAGCATTTGCTTATCTGTAAAGGATTGTATTTCTCCTTCACTTATGAAACTTAGTTTGGCTGGATATGAAATTCTGGGTTTAAAATTCTTTTTTTTAAGAATGTTGAATATTGGCCCCCACTCTCTTCTGGCTTGTAGAGTTTCTGCCGAGAGATCTGCTGTTAGCCTGATGGGCTTCCCTTTGTGGGTAACCCGACCTTTCTCTCTGGCTGCCCTTAAGATTTTTTCCTTCATTTCAACTTTGGTGAATCTGGCAATTATGTGTCTTGGAGTTGCTCTTCTCGAGGAGTATCTTTGTGGCGTTCTCTGTATTTCCTGGATTTGAATGTTGGCCTGCCCTACTAGGTTGGGGAAGTTCTCCTGGATGATATCCTGAAGAGTGTTTTCCAACTTGGTTCCATTTTCCTCCTCACTTTCAGGCACCCCAATCAGACGTAGATTTGGTCTTTTTACATAATCCCATACTTCTTGCAGGCTTTGTTCGTTTCTTTTTCTTCTTTTTTCTTTTGGTTTCTCTTCTCGCTTCATTTCATTCATTTGATCCTCAATCGCTGATACTCTTTCTTCCAGTTGATCGAGTCGGTTACTGAAGCTTGTGCATTTGTCACGTATTTCTCGTGTCATGGTTTTCATCTCTTTCATTTCGTTTATGACCTTCTCTGCATTAATTACTCTAGCCATCAATTCTTCCACTTTTTTTTCAAGATTTTTAGTTTCTTTGCGCTGGGTACGTAATTCCTCCTTTAGCTCTGAGAAATTTGATGGACTGAAGCCTTCTTCTCTCATCTCGTCCAAGTCATTCTCCGTCCAGCTTTGATCCGTTGCTGGCGATGAGCTGCGCTCCTTTGCCGGGGGAGATGCGCTCTTATTTTTTGAATTTCCAGCTTTTCTGCCCTGCTTTTTCCCCATCTTTGTGGTTTTATCTGCCTCTGGTCTTTGATGATGGTGATGTACTGATGGGGTTTTGGTGTAGGTGTCCTTCCTGTTTGATAGTTTTCCTTCTAACAGTCAGGACCCTCAGCTGTAGGTCTGTTGGAGATTGCTTGAGGTCCACTCCAGACCCTGTTTGCCTGGGTATCAGCAGCAGAGGCTGCAGAAGATAGAATATTTCTGAACAGCGAGTGTACCTGTCTGATTCTTGCTTTGGAAGCTTCCTCTCAGGGGTATACTCCACCCTGTGAGGTGTGGGGTGTCAGACTGCCCCTAGTGGGGGATGTCTCCCAGTTAGGCTACTCAGGGGTCAGGGACCCACTTGAGCAGGGAGTCTGTCCCTTCTCAGATCTCAACCTCCATGTTGGGAGATCCACTGCTCTCTTCAAAGCTGTCAGACAGAGTCGTTTGCGTCTGCAGAGGTTTCTGCTGCTTTTTTGTTGTTGTTGTTGTTGTGTAGCTGTGCCCTGTCCCCAGAGGTGGAGTCTACAGAGACAGGCAGGTTTCCTTGAGCTGCTGTGATCTCCACCCAGTTGGAGCTTCCCAGCAGCTTTGTTTACCTACTTAAGCCTCAGCAATGGCGGGCGCCCTTCCCCCAGCCTCGCTGCTGCCTTGCCGGTAGATCACAGACTGCTGTGCTAGCAATGAGGGAGGCTCCGTGGGCGTGGGACCCTCCCGGCCAGGTGTGGGATCTGATCTCCTGGTGTGCCTGTTTGCTTAAAGCGCAATATTGGGGTGGGAGTTACCCGATTTTCCAGGTGTTGTGTGTCTCAGTTCCCCTGGCTAGGAAAAGGGATTCCCTTCCCCCTTGTGCTTCCCAGGTGAGGCGATGCCTCGCCCTGCTTCAGCTCTCGCTGGTCGGGCTGCAGCAGCTGACCAGCACCGATCGTCCGGCACTCCCCAGTGAGATGAACCCAGTACCTCAGTTGAAAATGCAGAAATCACCGGTCTTCTGTGTCGCTCGCGCTGGGAGTTGGAGACTGGAGCTGTTCCTATTCGGCCATCTTAAAAGCAAGACTCTTAAAGAAAGTTAGTACATGAACACTGTATAAAATAAGGATTACTTTTAAAGGATATTGGGCTGTTCTGGGTGAAGTTTAATTATGGGCAGTGGCTGAGGAAGTATTTTGGGAGTTAAACACATTGTCTCTCAACCATATATTCTATCTCAGTCAGTAGTTGCTGATTCTGCTCATCTATCAGGCCAGACTGGCTTCAGTAAAGGGGCTTTTTGAATTGCAAAAGTAGAATAAAAATGCAATATGGGGAGAGACAGTTTGTCTGACCTATAGGATGATGTTCCAGAAGGAGACAGGCAGGGTGCCTCCTGTAAGTGGGTTTGGAGTAGACAATTAATCCAGAGAACAGGGAACTTGTAGATATTGGAGGATGAAACAAATGATCACACCACTGTGCTCCAGATGGTCCTCAGGGTGCCCTTTGGATGGGGCTTTTCTCTGAAGAACAAGCAGGAGACGTGCTTTTCAGCTCCCGTTGCCCACGTTCCTTTCTAAACCTACCTCTGATCCCCTCTTGTAGGAAACCGGCTTGACTTTCTGGGTCAGGTTAAGGGCTCAGTGATTCCTCCCTTTGATTTATATTTAAACATAAACTATTATTTAAAAGGTACAAATACATGAAATAATCCTTTATCTTATTAACAGGAAGCTCCCTGGCCCAGAGATGGGGTCTTTCTCTGCTCTGGCTGACTTTTGACTTTAGAAAGTTGTCGCCCTTTCTTTTGCTTGGCATTGCTGCAGCCCTGTATATGGATCTGTTGGCAATTGTCTTTCTACACCAGGAGTTCTGGTGACAGCTGGCTTAATCTTTAATTTAGAATCTGAGTATAGTATGTGTAGATGCCATATATGCTTTTTTACACAGAATGATTTCTTTTTGAAGAGAATCTTTCAGATGAAACTTTATGATCTCAATGATCCCTCTGAAATTCTCACATTTGGGCAAAGATCCCATTTATTTAAAAGTGAACGTGTGTTAGCCTTTTAACGTTATTCATTACATGAATATTACATGAATATTTGTTAAGCAGCCACCACATTCCTAGGCACTCTTCTAGGCACTGGAGGTACAGAGATGAACAAGACAGAGATGGTCACAAATTTTCAGTCTCTTACATTGCAGAAAGAGAGGGATGTGGTAAAGGCTGAAAATGAGCAAGGGAGTTAGGAAACATACAAATATTGTGATATAATTTCAGATGTAAATACTCAGAAGAAAATAAAATGTGGTAATAGGATAAAGAATATTGGAAGTAGGGTAGAAAATGCCACTTTGGATTGGGTGATCTGGGAAGACATCTTTGAAGAGGTGACATTTGGGTTAAGATCCCAAGTGACAAGAAGGAGCCAGTCATGGGAAGATCTGGGGGTGGAGTGTTCAGGTAGAGGGACTACCAATGGCAGAAGCTGATGCAGAATAAACTTTGTAGGTTTGAGAAACTGAAGGCCAGTGAGGTTGGAGCTCATAAATAATGGGGACAGTAGAAGGAACTGGAATCTCAGAGGTAGCCTCAGGATGATCTCAGCTATAAGGAACCGAGGAGTATGACTCCAGTTGACTTAGACAAAAGGGAAATAGTTTATTTCACATAGGATATTTGGAGATAGGGAAGACTTCAGGGTTGGTTGATTCAATAGCTCAAAGACATGATCAAAGATACAGATTTTTTTCCATCTCTTTGCTCTGCCATCTTTGGGCAGCCCCTTCATGAACTCATGTTGGTTGCAGTTGGTTTAGGTAGTAAATTCAAGCACAACACATGCAGGTGAAAGGGGTCTGTGCATTTTTTTTATGTTAGGATGAGGAAGCCTTTTTCCAGAAGTAACCTATCTAATTTCCTCTCATATATTGTTGACTGTGTTTGGATCTCCTACCCATGCTTAAAAAGATATTGATAAGTATGCAGTTACCATGTTTGGTTTTGCTGAGTGGCTCTGAAAATAGTCCTCGGAACAGCAGTATCAGTATTACCTTAGAACTTACTAGAAATGCAAGAATTAGAAAATCAGAGAGTAAGGTCCAGTCATCAGTGTTTTCACAAGCCCTCCAGGTAATTCTCATGCACACTTAATTTTTTTTTACACTTTTAAATATACATTCAAGGCAGAAACAAAGTGTAAATTTGTGAGATTTATTGACAGTTATGATGCATCCCTAAGTTTGGAAACGTTAAAAATAAATGATCATCAGAACTTCTTCAGATGAATAAGGCCTGGGAAGACTGAGACAAATTTTACTGTGCGTTTGAGAAGAAGGAAAGAGGGAAGCAGTGTTTACTCTTAGAGCATTAAAGCAGTGCCTTGTCTTAGAAAGTTTGTGGTGTAAATCAGAAGCCACTTGGGATCTGAATGAGATTTACTTAAACTCCCATTCCAAGCCCCGGAGCAGTTCAGTGTCTTCTCAAAAAGTCTGTAAATTCCCCCGTAAGGTTTGTCTTTATTTTTTCTGGTTTTTAAAATTTTAAAAATAGACATTATTTCAATAAAACAATTTTGATACATTATTAACTAAAGTCCAAAGTTTATTCACATTTTCCTATTTTACCTACTGTCTTTTTTTCTGTTCCAGGAAACCGTATTACATTTAATTGTTAGATCTCCTTAGGATCCTCTTTTTTTTTTTTTTTTTAAGTTGAACTCTTTATTTATTTATTTATTTTAATTTTAATTTTTAAATTTTTATTATTATTATACTTTAAGTTCTAGGGTACATGTGCATAACGTGCAGGTTTGTTACATACGTATACTTGTGCCATGTTGCTGTGCTGCACCCATCAACTCGTCAGCACCCATCAACTCGTCATTTACATCAGGTATAACTCCCAGTGCAATCCCTCCCCCCTCCCCCCCCCATGATAGGCCCCGGTGTGTGATGTTCCCCTTCCCGTGTCCAAGTGATCTCATTGTTCAGTTCCCACCTATGAGTGAGAACATGCGGTGTTTGGTTTTCTGTTCTTGTGATAGTTTGCTAAGAATGATGGTTTCCAGCTGCATCCATGTCCCTACAAAGGACACAAACAACAGGTGCTGGAGAGGATGTGGAGAAAT
>NW_020263785.1:1605-2399 GCF_003255815.1 Theropithecus gelada | reverse complement strand
GTATGTCGTGGATCTCTTTGCTAGCCTTATTTCTGTGGAATCTGAGAACAGATATTTCGGATCCCTTTGAAGACTATAGAGCCAAAGGAAATATCCTCCGATAACAAAGAGAAAGAATCTTTCTGAGAAACTTCTTTGTGTTCTGTGAAATCATCTCACAGAGTTACAGCTTTCGCCTCAAGAAGCCTTTCGCTAAGACAGTTATTGTGGAATTGGCCTAGTGATATTTTGAAGCCCATAGAGGGCTATGGTGAAAAGCGAAATATTCTCAGATGAAATCTGGAAAGAATCTTTCTGAGAAACTGCTTAGTGTTCTGATAATTCATCTCACAGAGTTACATCTGTATTTCGTGGATCTCTTTGCTAGCCTTATTTCTGTGGAATCTGAGAACAGATATTTCGGATCACTTTGAATACTATAGGGCCAAAGGACACATCCTCGGATAACAAAGAGAAAGAAGCTTTCTGAGAAACTTCTTTCTGTTCTGTGAAAACATCTCAGAGAGTTACAGCTTTCCCCTCAAGAAGCCTTTCGCTAAGACAGTTCTTGTGGAATTGGCAAAGTGATATCTGGAAGCCCATAGAGGGCAATGGCGAAAAAGGAAATGTCCTCAGATGAAATCTGGAAAGAAGCTTTCTGAGAAACTGCTTAGTGTTCTGTTAATTCATCTCACAGTGTTACATCTGTATTTCGTGGATCTCTTTGCTAGCCTTATTTCTGTGGAATCTGAGAACAGATATTTCGGATCCCCTTGAAGACTATAGGGTCAAAGGAAATATCCTCCGATAACAAA
>NW_020263785.1:0-1556 GCF_003255815.1 Theropithecus gelada | reverse complement strand
CCCTCAAGAAGCCTTTCGCTAAGACAGTTCTTGTGGAATTGGCAAAGTGATATTTGGAAGCCCATAGAGGGCTACGGTGAAAAAGGAAATATCCTCCAATGAAATGTAGAAAGAAGCTTTCTGAGAATCTGCTTAGTGTTCTGTTAATTCATCTCAGAGAGTTACATCTGTATTTCGTGGATCTCTTTGCTAGCCTTATTTCTGTGGAATCTGAGAACAGATATTACGGATCCCTTTGAAGACTATAGGGACAAAGGAAATATCCTCCGATAACAAAGAGAAAGTGCTTTCTGAGAATCTTCTTTGTGTTTTGCGAAATCATCTCACAGAGTTACAGCTTTCCCCTCAAGAAGCCTTTCGCTAAGATACTTCTTGTGGAATTGGCAAAGTGATATTTGGAAACCCATAGAGGGCTATGGTGAAACTGCAAATATCCTCAGATGAAATCTGGAAAGAGGCTTTCTGAGAAACTGCTCTCTGATGTGTGACTTCCACTCACAGAGTTACAACTGCATTTCGTGGATCTCTTTGCTAGCCTTATTTCTGGGGAATCTGAGAACAGATATTTCGGATCCCTTTGAAGACTATAGGGCCAAAGGAAATATCCTCCGATAACAAAGAGAAAGAAGCTTTCTGAGAAACCCCTTTGGGTTCTGTGAAATCATCTCACAGAGTTACAGCTTTCCCCTTAAGAAGCCTTTCGCTGAGACAGTTCTTGTGGAATTGGCAAAGTAATATCTGGAAGCCCATAGAGGGCTATGGTGAAAAAGGAAATATCCTCCAATGAAATCTGGAAAGAAGCTTTCTGAGAAACTGCTTAGTGTTCTGTTAATTCATCTCACAGAGTTACATCTGTATTTCGTGGATCTCTTTGCTAGCCATATTTCTGTGAAATCCGAGAACAGATATTTCGGATCCCTTTGAAGACTATAGGGCCAAAGGAAATATCCTCCGATAACAAAGAGGAAGAAGCTTTCTGAGAAACTTCTCTGTGTTTTGTGAAAACATCTCACAGAGTTACAGCTTTCGCCTCAAGAAGCCTTTCGCTAAGACAGTTCTTGTGGAGTTGGCAAAGTGATATTTGGAAGCCCTTAGAGGGCTATGGTGAAAAACGAAATATTCTCAGATGAAATCTGGAAAGAAGCTTTCTGAGAAACTGCTTAGTGTTCTGTCAATTCATCTCAAAGAATTACATCTGTATTTCGTGGATCTCTATGCTAGCATTTTTTCTGTGGAATCTGAGAACAGATATTTCTGATCCCTTTGAAGACTATAGGGCCAAAGGAAATATCCTCCGATAACAAAGAGAAAGAAGCTTTCTGAGAAACTTCTTTGTGTTCTGTAAAATCATCTCACAGAGTTACAGCTTTCCCCTCAAGAAGACTTTCGCTAAGATAGTTCTTGTGGAATTGGCAAAGTGATATTTGGAAGCCCATAGAGGGCTATGGTGAAAAAGGAAATGTCCTCCAATGAAATCTGGAAAGAAGCTTTCTGAGAAACTGCTTAGTGTTCTGTTAATTCATCTCAGAGAGTTACATCTGTATTTCGTGGATCTC
>NW_020263784.1:0-2400 GCF_003255815.1 Theropithecus gelada | reverse complement strand
CCTTTACTGCAATCTCTGAACATAAATTGTGTAGATTTCATGGACACTTATCAGTTCCCCAATCAATATCCTTTTGATTTCCTATGCCTGTCTTTACTTTGAACTCTTAATTCCGTCATCTTCGTAAGCTGAGGAGGATGTATGTCACCTCAGGACCCTGTGATGATTGCATTAACTGCACAAATAGTTTGTAGAGCATATGTGCTTGAACAATATGAAATCTGGGCACCTTGAGAAAAGAACAGGATAGCAGCAATGTTTAGGGAACAAGGGAGATAACCTTAAACTCCGACTGCCGGTAAGCTGGGCAGAACAGAGCCATATTTCTCTTCTTTCAAAAGCAAATAGGAGAAATATCGCTGAATTATTTTTCTCAGCAAGGAACATCCCTGAGTAAGAGAATGTGCCCCTGAGGGTAGGCCTCTAAAATGGCCACTTTAGAGGTGGCCGTCTTTTATGGTCATAGACAAAAGGATGAAATAAGCCCCGGTCTCCTGTAGTGCTCCCAGGATTATTAGGAGGAGGAAATTCCTGCCTAATACATTTTGGTCAGACCAGTTGTCTGCTCTCAAACCCTGTCTCCTGATAAGATGTTATCAATGACAACGCATGCCCGAAACTTCATTAGCAATTTTAATTTTGCCCCATCCTGTGGTCCTGTAATCTCACCCTGCCTCCATTTGCTTTGTGATATTTTATTACCTTGTGAAGTAGGTGATCTCTGTGACCCTCACCCTAGTCATGCACTCCCTCCCCATTTGAAAATCGCTAATAAAAACTTGCTGGTTTTATGCCTCGGGAGAATCACAGAACTTGCTGACATACGATGTCTCCACTGGACACCCAGCTCTAAAATGTCTCTCTTTTGTACTCTTCCCCTTTATTTCTCAGACCAGCCGATGCTTAGGGAAATAGAAAAGAACCCAGTTTGGACATAAAGGAAATCCCTGGGAAAAAAGCATCCTCAGCAGCTGCCGAGAGGTCTCTGGAGTCCCCAGCTACAGGGTCTACTATTCACAAGCAAATGACATTTATGAACAGCAATTACTCCACATGGTAATGTGAACAGTTAAGTCCTGGCACACTGCTGCCACCAATTGCTCCACTTGTTGGAAACCAGGCAGAGACAGGCAGGCTAAGCTACTCGAATCAAACAGTTCCTCACATAGGGCACCAAATGTGTAAGTGAACGTAAGTCTGGCCACTTCTGCTTGACAGCAAAAATAAAAGCAGCAAAGTGAGGTGAGGAAACCAACTTTGTTCAAATGCTAGCAGTTGGGAAATGGCCAGAATTATGCTTCAAAAAGATCATTTAAAATTTTAGGGTTGGTCAAGGAGGTTTATAAAAGGAAACTTGGTATGGGAAACGTATGGGAGTGGTGTATGGTACAGATCTGAACTTTTTGTCCTGATGGCTATCTGGAATTATTATCTACCTGTAATCCTAGCTGGAATCATCTGGATAGTGGACAGGTTGTAAATTACTTACTTTGAGATAATATCTAGGTAGGGAAGAGTTCCACAGTTGGGTCTCCATGTCTGCTTTGCTTTATCATGCTTGTTCAGAAGCTCCTGAGGCCTATCTTAAAGCAAAGTAGACAAGGGATTGTCTGATAGGAAAGGGAGAAAAACAAAAGAAAAATGTAGTACATCTGAAGGCTATATTTTGAGTTTAGAGAAAATAAGTTTTAAGATGCACTGCATAGCTAAGATACTTATTTACAATGCAATCTCCTAAAAGTCCCATTTTGCATAGTAAGATGCATGATAAACAAGTCCTTGTATATTAGTCTTTAGTTACTCTTCATTTTAGACAAGTATATGTTACATTAGGATATCCCTCCAAGTATGTTTTGAGTACATTTATAAATTTTAATCTGTAATTTTTTCACGAATTTTCATTTATATTTTTTCTTTTACCAAATAATGATTTAAAATATTTTTCTATTAATTTTGTGATATATATACATATATATGTATATCAATAGACATACACATAATTATACTATTGTTATACATTTCTATTTCTATAATAATATAGGTTAGTGGTGGAATGATTTTTACAAAAGCAAATAAAGTCAAGTACTGAAATCAATCTGATTTCAATACTCTAAAACTACAATAATAGGAATGGTATGGTTGGTGTTGGTGTTAATACAAAAATTAAAAATTGAGATTCCAATTTTGTGTATGCCCACACTTTCATGGCAATACAATTGTGAACAGATATTATTTTCAACAATGAATAACTAAAAAATGTGTTTAGCCAAATTAAAAGAAATAATTAATCCCTTACAACTATTTCTTTAGGTTTATACCCTTAAGCATAAAAGCTAAATGCACAAAATGACTAGAGGACATTCCTAGGAGAAAGTTCTTGACTAAAATATATGACTAGAA
>NW_020263783.1:0-2400 GCF_003255815.1 Theropithecus gelada | reverse complement strand
ATTCTGTTGATTTGGGGTGGAGAGTTCTATAGATGTCTATTAGGTCTGCTTGCTGCAGAGATGAGTTCAATTCCTGGATATCCTTGTTAACTTTCTGTCTGGTTGATCTGTCTAATGTTGACAGTGGAGTGTTGAAGTCTCCCATTATTATTGTATGGGAGTCTAAGTCTCTTTGTAAGTCTCTAAGGACTTGCTTTATGAATCTGGGTGCTCCTGTATTGGGTGCATATATATTTAGGATAGTTAGCTCTTCCTGTTGAATTGATCCCTTTACCATTATGTAATGGCCTTCTTTGTCTCTTTTGATCTTTGATGGTTTAAAGTCTGTTTTATCAGAGACTAGGATTGCAACCCCTGCTTTTTTTTGTTCTCCATTTGCTTGGTAAATCTTCCTCCATCCCTTTATTTTGAGCCTATGTATGTCTCTGCGTGTGAGATGGGTCTCCTGAATACAGCAGACTGATGGGTCTTGACTCTTTATCCAGTTTGCCAGTCTGTGTCTTTTCATTGGAGCATTTAGTCCATTTACATTTAAGGTTAATATTGTTATGTGTGAACTTGATCCTGCCATTATGATATTAACTGGTTATTTTGCTCGTTAGTTGATGCAGTTTCTTCTTAGCCTCGATGGTCTTTACATTTTGGCATGTTTTTGCAATGGCTGGTACCGGTTGTTCCTTTCCATGTTGAGTGCTTCCTTCAGGGTCTCTTGTAAGGCAGGCCTAGTGGTGACAAAATCTCTAAGCATTTGCTTATCTGTAAAGGATTTTATTTCTCCTTCACTTATGAAACTTAGTTTGGCTGGATATGAAATTCTGGGTTTAAAATTCTTTTCTTTAAGAATGTTGAATATTGGCCCCCACTCTCTTCTGGCTTGGAGAGTTTCTGCCGAGAGATCTGCTGTGAGTCTGATGGGCTTCCCTTTGTGGGTAACCCGACCTTTCTCTCTGGCTGCCCTTAAGATTTTTTCCTTCATTTCAACTTTGGTGAATCTGGCAATTATGTGTCTTGGAGTTGCTCTTCTCGAGGAGTATCTTTGTGGCGTTCTCTGTATTTCCTGGATTTGAATGTTGGCCTGCCCTACTAGGTTGGGGAAGGTCTCCTGGATGATATCCTGAAGAGTGTTTTCCAACTTGGTTCCATTTTCCCCCTCACTTTCAGGCACCCCAATCAGACGTAGATTTGGTCTTTTTACATAATCCCATACTTCTTGCAGGCTTTGTTCATTTCTTTTTCTTCTTTTTTCTTTTGGTTTCTCTTCTCGCTTCATTTCATTCATTTGATCCTCAATCGCTGATACTCTTTCTTCCAGTTGATCGAGTCGGTTACTGAAGCTTGTGCATTTGTCACGTATTTCTCGTGTCATGGTTTTCATCTCTTTCATTTCGTTTATGACCTTCTCTGCATTAATTACTCTAGCCGTCAATTCTTCCACTTTTTTTTCAAGATTTTTAGTTTCTTTGCGCTGGGTACGTAGTTCCTCCTTTAGCTCTGAGAAATTTGATGGACTGAAGCCTTCTTCTCTCATCTTGTCAAAGTCATTCTCCGTCCAGCTTTGATCCGTTGCTGGCGATGAGCTGTGCTCCTTTGCCGGGGGAGATGTGCTCTTATTTTTTGAATTTCCAGCTTTTCTGCCCTGCTTTTTCCCCATCTTTGTGGTTTTATCTGCCTCTGGTCTTTGATGATGGTGATGTACTGATGGGGTTTTGGTGTAGGTGTCCTTCCTGTTTGATAGTTTTCCTTCTAACAGTCAGGACCCTCAGCTGTAGGTGTGTTGGAGATTGCTTGAGGTCCACTCCAGACCCTGTTTGCCTGGGTATCAGCAGCAGAGGCTGCAGAAGATAGAATATTTCTGAACAGCGAGTGTACCTGTCTGATTCTTGCTTTGGAAGCTTCCTCTCAGGGGTGTACTCCACCCTGTGAGGTGTGGGGTGTCAGACTGCCCCTAGTGGGGGATGTCTCCCAGTTAGGCTACTCAGGGGTCAGGGACCCACTTGAGCAGGCAGTCTGTCCCTTCTCAGATCTCAACCTCCGTGTTGGGATATCCACTGCTCTCTTCAAAGCTGTCAGACAGAGTCGTTTGCGTCTGCAGAGCTTTCTGCTGCTTTTTTGTTGTTGTTGTTGTTGTTGTGTAGCTGTGCCCTGTCCCCAGAGGTGGAGTCTACAGAGACAGGCAGGTTTCCTTGAGCTGCTGTGAGCTCCACCCAGTTGGAGCTTCCCAGCAGCTTTGTTTACCTACTTAAGCCTCAGCAATGGCGGGCGCCCCTCCCCCAGCCTCGCTGCTGCCTTGCCGTGAGATCACAGACTGCTGTGCTAGCAATGAGGGAGGCTCCCTGGGCGTGGGACCCTCCCAGCCAGGTGTGGGATATGATCTCCTGGTGTGCCTGTTTGCTTAAAGCG
>NW_020263782.1:0-2400 GCF_003255815.1 Theropithecus gelada | reverse complement strand
TGGAAGCCCGTAGAAGTCTATGATGAAAAAGGAAATATACTCCGATGAAATCTGGAAAGAAACTTTGTGAGAAACTGCTTAGTGTTCTGTGAATGCGTCTCACAGAGTTGTAGCTTTCCCCTCAAGAAGCCCCTCGCTAAGCCTGTTCTTTTGGAATTCGCAAAGTGATATTTGCAAGTCCATAGAGGGCTATGGTGTAAAAGGCAATGTCCTCAGAGAAAAACTGGAAAGAAGCTTTCTGAGAAACTGTTTTGTGATATGTGACTTCCACGCACAGTGTTACATCTGTATTTCGTGGATCTCTTTGCTAGCCTTATTTCTGTGGTATCTAAGAAGAGATATTTCGGATTCCTTTGAAGACTATAGGGCCAAAGGAAATATCCTCCGATAACAAAGACAAAGAAGCTTTCTGAGAAAGTTCTTTGGGTTCTGTGAAATCATCTCACAGAGTTACAGCTTTCCCCTCAAGAAGCCTTTCACTAAGCCTGTTTTTGTGGAATTGGAAAGTGATATATGGAATCCCATAGAGGTCTATGGTGAAAAAGGAAATATCCTCCGATGAAAACTGGAAAAAAGCTTTCTGAGAAACTGCTTACTGTTCTGTGAATTCATCTCACAGAGTTACAGATTTCCCGTCAAGAAGCCGCTCGCTACGCCTGTTCTTGTGAAATTCGTAAATTGATATTTGGAAGCCCTTAGAGGGCTATGGTGTAAAAGGAAATATCCTCAGAGAAAAGCTGGAAAGAGGCTTTCTGAGACACTGCTTTGTGATGTGTGACTTCCGCCCACAGAGTTACATCTGTATTTCGTGGATCTCATTGCTAGCCTTATTTCTGTGGAATCTGAGAACAGATATTTCGGATCCCTTTGAAGAGTATAGGGCCAAAGGAAATATCCTCCGATAACAAAGAGAAAGAAGCTTTCTGAGAAACTTCTTTGTGTTCTCTGAAATCATCTCACAGAGGTACAGCTTCCCCTCAAGAAGCCTTTCGCTAAGACAGTTCTTCTGGAATTTGCAAAGTGATATTTGGAAGCCCCTAGAGGGCTATGGCGAAAAAGGAAATATCCTCCAATGAAATGTGGAAGGAAGCTTTCTGAGAAACGGCTTAGTGTTCTGTGAATTCATCTCACAGAGTTACAGCTTTCCACTCAAGAAGCCGGTCTCTAAGCTTGTTCTTGAAGAATTCGCAAAGTGATATTTGGAAGCCCATAGAGGGCTACGGTGAAAAAGGAAATATCCTCCGATGAAATCTGGAAAGAAGCTTTCTGAGAAACTGCTTAGTGTTCGGTGAATTCAACTCACAGAGTTACAGTTTCCCCTCAAGAAGCCGCTCGCTAAGCCTGTTCTTGTGGAATTCGCAACGTGATATTTGGAAGCCCATAGAGGGGAAGGGTGAAAAAGGAAATATCCTCAGAGAAAAACTGGAAAGAAGCTTTCTGAGAAACTGCTTTGTGACGTGTGATTTCCGCCCACAGAGTTACATCTGTATTTCGTCGATCACTTTGCTAGCCTTATTTTTGTGGAATCTGAGAGCAGATACTTCGGATCCCTTTGAAGACTATAGGGCCAAAGGAAATATCCTCCGATAACAAAGAGAAAGAAGTTTTCTGAGAAACTTCTTTGTGTTCTGTGAAATCATCTCTCAGACTTACAGCTTTTCCCTCAAGAAGCCTTTGGCTACGCCTGTTCTTGTGGAATTCGCCGAGTGATATTTGGAAGCCCTTAGAGGGCTATGGTGAAAAAGGCAATATCCTCAGAGAAAAACAGGAAAGAAGCTTTCTGAGAAACTTCTTTGTGTTCTGTGAAATCATCTCACAGAGTTACAGCTTTCCCCCCTGGAATGCTTTTGCTAAGTCAGTTCTTGTGGAATTTGCAAGGTGATATTTGGAAGCCCATAGAGGGCTATGGTGAAAAAGGCAGTATCCTCAGAGAAAAACTGGAAAGAAGCTTTCTGACAACTGCTTTGTGATGTGGGACTTCCGCCCACAGAGTTACATCATTTTTTCGTGGATCTCTTTGCTAGCGTTATTTCTGTGGAATCTGAGAACAGATATTTCGGATCCCTTTGAAGACTATAGGGCCAAAGGAAATATCCTCCGAAAACAAAGAGAAAGAAGCTTTCTGAGAAATGTCTTTGTGTTCTGTGAAATCATCTCACAGAGTACAGCTTTCCCCTCAAGAAGCCTTTCGCTAAGACTGTTCTTGTGGAATTGGCAAAGTGATATTTGGAAGCCCAAGAGGGCTATGGTGAAAAAGGAAATATCCTCAGATGAAATCTGGAAAGAAGCTTCCTGAGAAACTGCTTCGTGTTCTGTTAATTCATCTCACAGAATTACATCTGTATTTCGTGGATCTCTTTGCTAGCCTTACTTCTGTGGAATCTGAGAACAGATATTTCG
>NW_020263781.1:0-2400 GCF_003255815.1 Theropithecus gelada | reverse complement strand
ATTCTCTTTGAAGCAATTGTGAATGGAAGTTCATTCATGATTTGGCTCTGTGTTTCTCTGTTATTGGTGTATAAGAATGCTTGTGATTTTTGCACATTAATTTTGTATCCTGAGACTTTGCTGAAGTTGCTTATCAGCTTAAGGAGATTTTGGGCTGAGACAATGGGGTTTTCTAAATATACAATCATGTCACCTGCAAAGAGGGACAATTTGACTTCTTCTTTTCCTAACTGAATACCCCTGATTTCTTTCTCTTGCCTAATTGCCCTAGCCAGAACTTCCAACACTATGTTGAATAGGAGTGGTGAGAGAGGGCATCCCTGTCTTGTGCCAGTTTTCAAAGGGAATTTTTCCAGTTTTTGCCCATTCAGTATGATATTGGCTGTGGGTTTGTCATAAATAGCTCTTATTATTTTGAGGTACGTTCCATCAATACCGAATTTATTGAGCGTTTTTAGCATGAAGGGCTGTTGAATTTTGTCAAAAGCCTTTTCTGCATCTATTGAGATAATCATGTGGTTCTTGTCTTTGGTTCTGTTTATATGCTGGATTATGTTTATTGATTTGCGAATGTTGAACCAGCCTTGCATCCCAGGGATGAAGCCCACTTGATCATGGTGGATAAGCTTTTTGATGTGTTGTTGAATCCGGTTTGCCAGTATTTTATTGAGGATTTTTGCATCGATGTTCATCAGGGATATTGGTCTAAAATTCTCTTTTTTTGTTGTGTCTCTGCCAGGCTTTGGTATCAGGATGATGTTGGCCTCATAAAATGAGTTAGGGAGGATTCCCTCTTTTTCTATTGATTGGAATAGTTTCAGAAGGAATGGTACCAACTCCTCCTTGTACCTCTGGTAGAATTCAGCTGTGAATCCATCTGGTCCTGGACTTTTTTTGGTTGGTAGGCTATTAATTATTGCCTCAATTTCAGAGCCTACTATTGGTCTATTCAGGGATTCAACTTCTTCCTGGTTTAGTCTTGGAAGAGTGTAAGTGTCCAGGAAATTATCCATTTCTTCTAGGTTTTCCAGTTTATTTGCATAGAGGTGTTTATAGTATTCTCTGATGATAGTTTGTATTTCTGTGGGGTCGGTGGTGATATCCCCTTTATCATTTTTAATTGCGTCGATTTGATTCTTCTCTCTTTTCTTCTTTATTAGTCTTGCTAGTGGTCTGTCAATTTTGTTGATCTTTTCAAAAAACCAACTCCTGGATTCATTGATTTTTTGGAGGGTTTTTTGTGTCTCTATCTCCTTCAGTTCTGCTCTGATCTTAGTTATTTCTTGCCTTCTGCTAGCTTTGGAATGTGTTTGCTCTTGCTTCTCTAGTTCTTTTAATTGCGATGTTAGAGTGTCAATTTTAGATCTTTCCTGCTTTCTCTTGTGGACATTTAGTGCTATAAATTTCCCTCTACACACTGCTTTAAATGTGTCCCAGAGATTCTGGTATGTTGTATCTTTGTTCTCATTGGTTTCAAAGAACATCTTTATTTCTGCCTTCATTTCGTTATGTACCCAGTAGTCATTCAGGAGCAGGTTGTTCAGTTTCCATGTAGTTGAGCGGTTTTGATTGAGTTTCTTAGTCCTGAGTTCTAGTTTGATTGCACTGTGGTCTGAGAGACAGTTTGTTATAATTTCTGTTCTTGTACATTTGCTGAGGAGTGCTTTACTTCCAATTATGTGGTCAATTTTGGAGTAAGTACGATGTGGTGCTGAGAAGAACGTATATTCTGTTGATTTGGGGTGGAGAGTTCTATAGATGTCTATTAGGTCTGCTTGCTGCAGAGATGAGTTCAATTCCTGGATATCCTTGTTCACTTTCTGTCTCGTTGATCTGTCTAATGTTGACAGTGGAGTGTTGAAGTCTCCCATTATTATTGTATGGGAGTCTAAGTCTCTTTGTAAGTCTCTAAGGACTTGCTTTATGAATCTGGGTGCTCCTGTATTGGGTGCATATATATTTAGGATAGTTAGCTCTTCCTGTTGAATTGATCCCTTTACCATTATGTAATGCCCTTCTTTGTCTCTTTTGATCTTTGATGGTTTAAAGTCTGTTTTATCAGAGACTAGTATTGCAACCCCTGCTTTTTTTTGTTCTCCATTTGCTTGGTAGATCTTCCTCCATCCCTTTATTTTGAGCCTATGTATGTCTCTGCGTGTGAGATGGGTCTCCTGAATACAGCAGACTGATGGGTCTTGACTCTTTATCCAGTTTGCCAGTCTGTGTCTTTTAATTGGAGCATTTAGTTCATTTACATTTAAGGTTAATATTGTTATGTGTGAACTTGATCCTGCCATTATGATATTAACTGGTTATTTTGCTCGTTAGTTGATGCAGTTTCTTCGTAGCCTCGATGGTCTTTACATTTTGGCATGTTTTTGCAATGGCTGGTTCCGGTTG
>NW_020263780.1:0-2400 GCF_003255815.1 Theropithecus gelada | reverse complement strand
GCCTCAGCCTCCCGAGTAGCTGGGACTACAGGCACCCGCCACCTCGCCCGGCTAGTTTTTTGTATTTTTTAGTAGAGACGGGGTTTCACCGTGTTAGCCAAGATGGTCTCGATCTCCTGACCTCGTGATCCACCCGTCTCAGCCTCCCAAAGTGCTGGGATTACAGGCTTGAGCCACCGCGCCCGGCCTATTCTGGTTTAATTCTTTTGAGGAACTGCCATACTGTTTTCCAGAGCGACTGCACCATTTTACATTCCCACCAGCAATTCACAAGTGTTCCAATTTCTCCACATGTTCTCCACATCTCCACATTTCTCAGCAAACAGCTGTTACCTTGTTTTTCTGATAACAGCCATCCTAATGGGTGTGAAGTGGTATCTCTTTGTTTTTTTGTTTTTGTTTTTGTTTTGATACAGAGTCTCTCTCTGTCACCCAGGCTGGAGCGCAGTGGCGTGATCTCAGCTCACTGCAAGCTCCGCCTCCCGGGTTCACGCCATTCTCCTGTCTCAGCCTCCCGAGTAGCTGGGACTACAAGGCACCCACCACCACACCCAGCTAATTTTTTTGTATTTTTAGTAGAGACGGGGTTTCACCGTGTTAGCCAGGATGGTTTCGATCTCCTGACCTCGTGATCTGCCTGCCTTGGCCTCCCAAAGTGCTGGGATTACAGGTGTGAGCTACCGCGCCCGGCCAATCATTAGTTCTTTATATGTTCTGGGTATTAATCCTTATCAGATACGTAATTTGCAAGTGTTTCCTACCGTTCTGTGGGTTGATTTTTTACTCCAGTATATTGTATTTGATGTACAAACGTTTTTAATTTTTATAAGCCTCATTTTTTTTTTCTTTTGTGGCCTGTGCTTTTATGTTGTATCCAATAAATCACTGCCAAATTCAATGTCATGAATATTATACAACATAAATAACATAATAAAAACATAAATAATAACATATAAACAATAAAAAACATACAGTACTATGTCTTTTTCTGAGTTTATAGTTTTAGGTCCTACATTTAGGTATTTGGCCCCTTTTTAGTTATTTTTTTGAGACAGGGTCACACTCTGTCGCTTAGGCTGGAGTGCAGTGGCACAGCTCACTGCTGTGAACTTGAACTCCTGGGCTCAAGTGATCCCCTGTCTCAACCTCCTGAGTAGCTGAGACTACAGGCATGCACCACCATGCCCAGCTAATTTTTTCTTTTTCTTTTTTTTTTTTTTTTTTGGCTTTTGTAAAGATAGGATCTTGCTATGTTGACCAGGCTGGTTTCGAACTCCCACGTTCAAGTGATCCTCCCGCCTTGGCTTCCCAAAGTGTGGGAATTACTGACGTGAGTCACCAGGTCAAGCATTTGATCCATTTTGAGTTAA
Source organism: Theropithecus gelada (assembly GCF_003255815.1). Classification (NCBI taxonomy): domain Eukaryota; kingdom Metazoa; phylum Chordata; class Mammalia; order Primates; family Cercopithecidae; genus Theropithecus; species Theropithecus gelada. Next base: position 1,030 of record NW_020263780.1, on the reverse strand, counting down.
TTTTTGTATATAGTGTTAGGTAAGGGTTAACTTCATTCTTTTGCATGTGGATACCCAGTTTTCCCAAAACCATTTGTTGAAAAGATTGTCCTTTCCCCCGTTGAATGGTCTTGGCACTCTTGTTGGAAATAATTCAGCTGTATATGGAAAGGTTTTATTTATTTATTTATTTATTTTTTTTTTGAGACGGAGTCTCACGCTGTCACCCAGGCTAGAGTGCCGTGGCGTGATCTCGGCTCACTGCAACCTCCGCCTCGTGGGTTCACACCATTCTCCGCCTCAGCCTCCCAAGTAGCTGGGACTACAGGCGCCTGCCACCACGCCCGGCTAATTTTTTTTTTTTTTTTTGTATTTTTAGTAGAGACGGGGTTTCACCGTGTTAGCCAGGATGGTCTCGATCTCCTGACCTTGTGATCCACCTGCCTTGGCCTCCCAAAGTGCTGGGATTACAGACATAAGCCACCGTGCCTGGCCAAGGAAAGGTTTTATTTTTATGGGCTCTCTATTCTGTACTATCGGTCATAGTGTCTATCTTTTTTTTTTTTTTTCCGAGACAGAATTTTGCTCTTGTTGCCCAGGCTGGAGTGTAATGGCTCAATCTTGGCTCACCACAACCTCCACCTCCCAGGTTCAAGTGATTCTCCTGCCTCAGCCTCCCAAGTAGCTGGGATTACAGGCATGAGCCACCATGCCTGGCTAATTTTGTATTTTAGTAGAGATGGGGTTTCTCCATGTCAGTTAGGCTGGTCTTGAACACCTGACCTCAAGTGATCCGCCCGCCTCAGCCTCCCAAAGTGCTGGGATTACAAGCGTGAGCCACTGCAGCTGGCCTGTATGTCTGCCTTTATGCTAGTATAATGCTGTTTCGATTACTGTAGCTTTGTAGTAAGTTTTGGAATCAGAAAATATGAGTCCTCCACCTTTGTTTCTCTTTTTTAAGATTGTTTTGGTTATTTGGGTCCCTTGAGACTCCATATGGACTTAAGAGTGGACTTTTCTATTTCCTCAAAAGAGAATCAAGATTTTTGAC
>NW_020263779.1:0-2401 GCF_003255815.1 Theropithecus gelada | reverse complement strand
TGAAAAAGGAAGTATCCTCAGATGAAATCTGGAAAGAAGCTTTCTGAGAAACTGCTCTGTGATGTGTAACTTCCACTCACAGAGTTACATCTGTATTTCGTGGATCTCTTTGCTAGCCTTATTTCTGTGGAATCTGAGAACAGATATTTCATATCCCTTTCTTTGAAGACTATAGGGCCAAAGGAAATATCCTCCGATAACAAAGAGAAAGAAGCTTTCTCAGAAACTTCTTTGTGTTCTGTGAAATCATCTCCCTGAGTTTCAGCTTTCACCTCAAGAAGACTTTCACTAAGTCAGTTCTTGTGGAATTGGCAAAGGGATATTTGGAAGCCCATAGAGGGATATGGTGAAAAAGGAAATATCTTCAGATGAAATCTAGAAAGAAGCCTTCTGAGAAACTGCTCTGTGATGTGTGACTTCTACACACAGAGTTACATCTGTATTTCGTGGATCTCTTTGCTAGCCTTATTTCTGAGGAATCTGGGAACAGATATTTCGGATCCCTTTCTTTGAAGACTATAGGGCCAAAGGAAATATCCTCCGATAACAAAGAGAAAGAAGCTTTCTGAGAAACTTCTTTGTGTTCTGTGAAATCATCTCAGAGAGTTACCGCTTTCCCCTCAAGAAGCCTTTCGCTAAGACAGTTCTTGTGGAATTGGCAAAGTGAGATTTCGAAGCCCATAGAGGGATATGGTGAAAAACGAAATATCCTCAGATGAAATCTGGAAAGAAGCTTTCTGAGAAACTGCTTAGTGTTCTGTTAATTCATCTCACAGCGTTACATCTGTATTTCGTGGATCCCTTTGCTAGCCTTATTTCTGTGGAATCTGAGAAGAGATATTTCGGATCCCTTTCTTTGAAGACTATAGGGCCAAAGGAAATATCCTCCGATAACAAAGAGAAAGGAGCTTTCAGAGAAACTCCTTTTCGTTCTGTGAAATCATCTCACAAAGATACAGGTTTCCCATCAAGAAGCCTTTCGGTAAGACAGTTCTTGTGGAATTGGCAAAGTGATATTGGGAAGCCCATAGAGGGCTATGGTGAAAAAGGAAATATCCTCAGATGAAATCTGGAAAGAATCTTTCTGAGAAACTGCTTAGTGTTCTGATAATTCATCTCACAGAGTTACATCTGTATTTCGTGGATCTCTTTGCTAGCCTTATTACTGTGGAATCTGACAACAGATATTTCAGATCCCTTTCTTTGAAGACTATAGGGCCAAAGAAATATCCTCTGATAACAAATAGAAAGAAGCTTTCTGAGAAACTCCTTTGTGTTCTGTGAAATCATCGCACAGAGTTACAGCTTCTCCTTAAGAAGCCTTTCGCTAAAAAAGTTCTTGTGGAATTGTCAAAAGTGGTATTTGGAAGCCCATAGAGGGCTATGGTGAAAAAGGAAATATCCTCAGATGAAATCTGGAAGGAAGCTTTCTGAGAAACTGCTTAGTGTTCTGTTAATTCATCTCACAGAATTACATCTCTGTTTCGTGGATCTCTTTGCTAGCCTTATTTCTGTGGAATCTGAGAACAGATATTTCGGATCACTTTGAAGACTATAGGGCCAAAGGAAATATCCTCCGATAACAAAGAGAAAGAAGCTTTCTGAGAAACTTCTTTGTGTTCTGTGAAATCATCTCACAGAGTTAAAGCTCTCTCCTCAAGAAGCCTTTCTTTAAGTCAGTTCTTGTGGAATTGGCAAAGGGATATTTGGAAGCCCATAGAGGGATATGGTGAAAAAGGAAATATCCTCAGAAGAAATCTGGAAAGGAGCTTTCTGACAAACTGCTTAGTGTTCTGTTAATTCATCTCACAGAGGTACATCTGTATTTCGTGGATCTCTTTGCTCGCCTTATTTCTGTGGAATCAGACACCCGATATTTCGGATCCCTTTGAGACTATAGGGCCAAAGGATATATCCTCCGATAACGAAGAGAAAGAAGCTTTCTGAGAAACTTCTTTGTGTTCTGTGAAATCATCTCACTGAGTTACAGCTTTCAGCTCAAGAAGCCTTTCGCTAAGACAGTTCTTGGTTAATTGGCAAAGAGATATTTGGAAGCCCTTAGAGGGCTATGGTGAAAAAGGAAATATCCTCTGATGAAATCTGGAAAGAAGCTTTCTGAGAAACTGTTTAGTGTTCTGTTAATTCATCTCACAGAGTTACATCTGAATTTAGTGGATCTCTTTGCTTGCCTTATTTCTGTGGAATCTGACAACAGATATTTCGGATCCCTTTCTTTGAAGACTAGACGGCCAAAGGAAATATCCTCCGATAACAAAGAGAAAGAAGGTTTCTGAGAAACTTCTTTGTGTTCTGTGAAATCATCTCACAGAGTTACAGCTGTCCCCTGAAGAAGACTTTCGCTAAGACAGTTCTTGGGAATGGCAAAGTGATATTTGGAAGC
>NW_020263778.1:0-2403 GCF_003255815.1 Theropithecus gelada | reverse complement strand
TATCTACTTTCTCTAAAACTCAGCAAGGGTTTCCTCAGATAAATGTTTACCTTTTCTATTTACAAAAGCACAATTTAAATACAACTTTTTTTTAAACAGAGAGTTTTATGGGTTCCACGCATAAAGTTTTAAATTAAAAAATCTGGAGGGGCGGAGCAAGATGGCCGAATAGGAACAGTTCCAGTCTCCAGCTCCCAGCGCCAGTGACACAGAAGACAGGTGATTTCCGCATTTTCTTTTCTTTCCTTCTTTTTTTTTTTTTTTTTTGAGACGGAGTCTCACTCTGTCACCCAAGCTGGAGTGCAGTGGCCGGATTTCAGCTCACTGCAAGCTCCACCTCCCGGGTTCACGCCATTCTCCTGCCTCAGCCTCCCAAGTAGCTGGGACTACAGGCGTCCGCCACCTCGCCCGGCTAGTTTTTTGTATTTTTTTAGTAGAGACGGGGTTTCACCATGTTAGCCAGGATGGTCTCGATCTCCTGACCTTGTGATCCACCCGTCTCGGCCTCCCAAAGTGCTGGGATTACAGCATTTTCAACTGAGGTGCTGGGTTTATCTCACTAGGGAGTGCCAGACAATCAGTGCTGGTCAGCTGCTGCAGCCCGACCAGCAAGAGCTGAAGCAGGGCAAGACATCGCCTCACCTGGGAAGCACAAGGGGGAAGGGAATCCCTTTTCCTAGCCAGGGGAACTGAGACACACAACACCTGGAAAATTGGGTAACTCCCACCCCAATACTGTGCTTTACCAAGGGTCTTAGCAAACGGGCACACCAGACGATTTTATCCCACACCTGGTTGGGAGGGTCCCACACCCACAGAGCCTCCATCATGACTAGCACAGCAGTCTGCGATCTAAGGCAAGGCAGCAGCGAGGCTGGGGGAGGGACACTCACCATTGCTGAGGCTTAAGTAGGTAAACAAAGCCACTGGGGAGCTGGAACTGGGTGGAGCTCACAGCAGCTCAAGGAAGCCTGCCTGTCTCTGTAGACTCCACCTCTGGGGACAGGGCACAGCTAAACAACAACAACAACAACAACAAGAAAAGCAGCTGAAAACTCTGCAGATGCAAACGACTCTGTCTGACAGCTTTGAAGAGAGCAGTGGATATCCCAACATGGAGGTTGAGATCTGAGAACAGACAGACTGCCTGCTCAAGTGGGCCTCTGACCTCTGAGTAGCCTAATTGGGAGACATCCCCACTACGGGCAAACCTACACCCTACACCTCACACGGTGGAGTATACCCCTGAGAGGAAGCTTCCAAAGCAAGAATCAGACAGGTACACTCGCTGTTCAGCAATATTCTACCTTCTGCAGCCTCTGTTGCTGATACCCAGGCAAACAGGGTCTGGAGTGGACCTCAAGCAATCTCCAACAGACCTACAACTGAGGGTCCTGACTGTTAGAAGGAAAACTAACAAACAGGAAGGACACCCACACCAAAACCCCATCAGTACGTCACCATCATCAAAGACCAGAGGGAAATAAAACCACAAAGATGGGGAAAAAGCAGGGCAGAAAAGCTGGAAATTCAAAAAATAAGAGCGCATTTCCCCGTGTAAAGGAACACAGCTCATCGCCAGCAACGGATCAAAGCTGGACGGAGAATGACTTTGAGGAGATGAGAGAAGGCGGCTTCAGTCCATCAAACCTCTCAGAGCTAAAGGAGGAATTATGTACCCAGCGCAAAGAAACTAAAAATCTTGAAAAAAGAGTGGAAAAATTGATAACTAGAATAATTAATGCAGAGAAGACCATAAACGAACTGACAGAGATGAAAAGCATGACACGAGAAATACGTGACAAATGCACAAGCTTCAGTAACCAACTCGATCAACTGGAAGAAAGAGTATCAATGATTGAAGATCAAATGAATGAAAATAACCGAGAAGAGAAATCTAAAGAAAAAAGAAGAAAAAGAAATGAACAAAGCCTGCAAAAAGTATGGGATTATGTGAAAAGACCAAATCTACGTCTGATTGGGGTGCCTGAAAGGGAGGGGGAAAATGGAACCAAGTTGGAAAACACTCTTCAGGATATCAGTCATGAGAACTTCCCCAACCTAGTAGGGCAGGCCAACATTTAAATTCAGGAAATACAGAGAATGCCGCAAAGATACTCCTCGAGAAGAGCAACTCCAAGACACATAATTGCCAGATTCACCAAAGTTGAAATGAAGGAAAAAATCTCAAGGGCAGCCAGAGAGAAAGGTCGGATTACCCACAAAGGGAAGCCCATCAGACTAACAGCAGATCTCTCAGCAGAAACTCTACAAGCCAGAAGAGAGTGGGGGCCAATATTCAACATTCTTAAAAGAAAGAATTTTCAAACCAGAATTTCATATCCAGCCAAAGTATGTTTCATAAGTGAAGGAGAAATAAAATCCTTTACAGATAAGCAAATG
>NW_020263777.1:0-2404 GCF_003255815.1 Theropithecus gelada | reverse complement strand
GAGCACTGTGCTGAGATATCTGCTGTTGTCTTCAGAGCTGGCAGGTAGGAACTTTTAAGTCTGCTGAAGCTGCACCCACAGCTGCCTCTTACCCCAGGTGCTATGTCCCAGGGAGATGGGAGTTTTATCTATAAGCCCCTACTGAGGTTCCTTCCTTTCTTTCAGAGATGCTCTCCCCAGAGGGGAGGAATCTAGAGAGGCAGTCTGACTATAACGGCTTTGTGGTGCTTCGGTGGGCTTCACCCACTTCGAACTTCCCAGGGAGTTTGTTTATACTGTGAAGGGAAAACTGCCTACTCAAGCCTCAGTAATGGCAGATGCCCCTCCCGCCACCAAGCTCAAGCGTCCCCATTTTGAATTCAGACTGCTGTGCTGGCAGCAAGAATTTCAAGCCACTGGATTTTAGCTTGCTGGGCTCTGTGGGGGTGGGATCTGCTGAGCAAGACCACTTAGCTCCCTGGCTTCAGCCCCCTTTCCAGGGGAGTGATTGGTTCTGTCTTGCTGGCATTCCAGGGGCTACTGAGGTATGAAAAAAACAAAACAAACAAACAAACAAAAAACCCCAAAAAACTCTTGCAGCTGGCTCAGTGTCTGCCTAAATAGCTGCCCAGTTTTGTGCTTGAAACCCAGGGCCCTGTGCTGTAGGGAACCAAGGGAATCTCCTGGTCTGCAGGTTGTGAATACCATGGGAAAAGTGTAGTATCTGGGCCAGATAGCACCATCCCTCATGGCATGGTCCCTCACAGCTTCCCTTGGCTATGGGAGGCAGTTCCCAACCCCTTGCATTTCCCGGGTGAGGCAATGCCCCACCCTGCTTCTGCTCACCCTCTTGGGCGGCACCTACTGTCTAACCAGTCCCAGTGAGAAGAACCAGGTATCTCATTTTGAAATGCAGAAATCACCCGCCTTCTGCGTTGGTCTTGCTGGGGGCTGCAGACCGGAGCTGTTCCTATTTGGCCATCTTGCCTGGGAATCATGATTTATTTTTAATGTATCCTTTTTTTTTTTTTTTTTTTTTTTTTTTTTGAGACGGAGTCTCACTCTGTCGCCCAGGCTGGAGTGCAGTGTTGCGATCTCCACTCACTGCAAGCTCCACTTCCTGGGTTCATGCCATTCTCCTGCCTCAGCCTCCTGTGTAGCTGGTACTACAGGCGCCTGCCACCGCGCCCGGCTAATTTTTGTATTTTTAGTAGTGACGGGGTTTCACCGTGTTAGCCAGGATGGTCTCGATCTCTGGACCTCGTGATCCGCCGGTCTCGGCCTCCCAGAGTGCTGGGATTACAGGCGTGAGCCACCGCGCCAGGCCTTTAATGTATCTTTTATAGGTTGGTTGTTTTGTGGTTACCATGAGGCTTGCAAATATAACCAATTATTTTAAACTGATGACCACTTAACTCTAATTACAAAGAAAATTAAATGACAAACAAGTAAAAACAATTTAAAAATTTACACTTTAACTCCATCCCCTTGCATTTTCACTTTTTGATGTGTCTACCTTTATCTTTGTATGCCTATCTCTTAAAAAGATGTTGTAGTTATTATTTTTTGTATTATAAATTTGTATCTTAGTCTTCCTACTAAATATGTGAGTGGTTTACACATTGCAATTACAGTGTTAGAGTATTCTGTATTTGTCTGTCTAGTTACTATTGCTAATGAGTTTTATATATTCAGATGATTTTTGATGTTTGTTAACATCTTTTTATTTTAGAATGAAGAACTATCTTTAGTATTTTTTGTAAGACAAGTCTGATGTTGACAAAATCCTTCAACTTTTGTTTGTGAAAGTCTTTATTTTTCCTTCAGGTTTGAAGGATATTTTTGTAGGATATAATATTCTAGATTGAATATTTTTTTCTTCAGGTTTTTGAATATGTCATCCCACTCTTTCCTGGGCTGTAAGATTTCCACTGAGAAGTCTGCTGCCAGATGTATGGGAACTGCTTTATATGTTATTTGCTTCTTTTCCCATGCTGCTTTTAAAATCCCTTCTTTATCTTTGAAGTTTGAGAGTTTATTTTATGCCTTGAGATAGTCTAATTTGGGTTGAGTCATTTGCTGTTTCTCATGACCTTATACCTGAATATTCATCTTTCTGTCTACATTTGGTAAGCCGTCTGTTATTATTTCTTTGAATAACCTTTCTATCTTGCTATCTCTTTCTCTGCATCCTCTTTAAGGCTAATAACTTTCAGATTTGCCCTTTTGAGGCTATTGTCTGGTTCTTATAGGCATGCTGTTTTTAATCCTTTTTTTCTTCTCTGTGTATTTTTATATAACCTGTCTTCATGCTCACTAAGTTTTCTGCTTGATCAGTTTTGCTTTTGGGAGACTGGTGTATTTTTCAGCCGATTAATGTATATTTGTCAATTGAATTTTTCAGCTCCAGAATTTCTGTTTTTTA
>NW_020263776.1:0-2406 GCF_003255815.1 Theropithecus gelada | reverse complement strand
TCCATATGAACTTTAAAGCAGTTTTTTCCAATTCTGTGAAGAAACTCGTTGGTAGCTTGATGGGGATGGCATTGAATCTATAAATTACCTTGGGCAGTATGGCCATTTTCACGATATTGATTCTTCCTATCCATGAGCATGGTATGTTCTTCCATTTGTTTGTGTCCTCTTTGATTTCACTGAGCAGTGGTTTGTAGTTCTCCTTGAAGAGGTCCTTTACATCCCTTGTCAGTTGGATTCCTAGGTATTTTATTCTCTTTGAAGCAATTGTGAATGGAAGTTCATTCATGATTTGGCTCTGTGTTTGTCTGTTATTGGTGTATAAGAATGCTTGTGATTTTTGCACATTAATTTTGTATCCTGAGACTTTGCTGAAGTTGCTTATCAGCTTAAGGAGATTTTGGGCTGAGACAATGGGGTTTTCTAAGTATACAATCATGTCATCTGCAAAGAGGGACAATTTGACTTCTTCTTTTCCTAACTGAATACCCCTGATTTCTTTCTCTTGCCTAATTGCCCTAGCCAGAACTTCCAACACTATGTTGAATAGGAGTGGTGAGAGAGGGCATCCCTGTCTTGTGCCAGTTTTCAAAGGGAATTTTTCCAGTTTTTGCCCATTCAGTATGATATTGGCTGTGGGTTTGTCATAAATAGCTCTTATTATTTTGAGGTACGTTCCATCAATACCGAATTTATTGAGCGTTTTTAGCATGAAGGGCTGTTGAATTTTGTCAAAAGCCTTTTCTGCATCTATTGAGATAATCATGTGGTTCTTGTCTTTGGTTCTGTTTATATGCTGGATTATGTTTATTGATTTGCGAATGTTGAACCAGCCTTGCATCCCAGGGATGAAGCCCACTTGATCATGGTGGATAAGCTTTTTGATCTGTTGCTAAATCCGGTTTGCCAGTATTTTATTGAGGATTTTTGCATCGATGTTCATCAGGGATATTGGTCTAAAATTCTCTTTTTTTGTTGTATCTCTGCCAGGCTTTGGTATCAGGATGATGTTGGCCTCATAAAGTGAGTTAGGGAGGATTCCCTCTTTTTCTATTGATTGGAAGAGTTTCAGAAGGAATGGTACCGACTCCTCCTTGTACCTCTGGTAGAATTCAGCTGTGAATCCATCTGGTCCTGGACTTTTTTTGGTTGGTAGGCTATTAATTGTTGCCTCAATTTCAGAGCCTGCTATTAGTCTATTCAGGGATTCAACTTCTTCCTGGTTTAGCCTTGGAAGAGTGTAAGTGTCCAGGAAATTATCCATTTCTTCTAGATTTTCCAGTTTATTTGCGTAGAGGTATTTATAGTATCCTCTGATGGTAGTTTGTATTTCTGTGGGGTCGGTGGTGATATCCCCTTTATCATTTTTAATTGTGTCAATTTGATTCTTCTCTCTTTTCTTCTTTATTAGTCTTGCTAATGGTCTCTCAATTTTGTTGATCTTTTCAAAAAAACAAGTCCTGGATTCATTGATTTTTTGGAGAGTTTTTTGTGTCTCTATCTCCTTCAGTTCTGCTCTGATCGTAGTTATTTCTTGCCTTCTGCTAGCTTTCGAATGTGTTTGCTCTTGCTTCTCTAGTTCTTTTAATTGCGATGTTAGAGTGTCAATTTTAGATCTTCCCTGCTTTCTCTTGTGGGCATTTAGTGCTATAAATTTCCCTCTACACACTGCTTTAAATGTGTCCCAGAGATTCTGGTATGTTGTATCTTTGTTCTCATTGGTTTCAAAGAACATCTTGATTTCTGCCTTCATTTCGTAATGTACCCAGTAGTCACTCAGGAGCAGGTTGTTCAGTTTCCATGTAGTTGAGTGGTTTTGATTGAGTTTCTTAGTCCTGAGTTCTAGTTTGATTGCACTGTGGTCTGAGAGACAGTTTGTTATAATTTCTGTTCTTGTACATTTGCTGAGGAGTGCTTTACTTCCAATTATATGGTCAATTTTGGAGTAAGTACGATGTGGTGCTGAGAAGAATGTATATTCTGTTGATTTGGGGTGGAGAGTTCTATAGATGTCTATTAGGTCTGCTTGCTGCAGAGATGAGTTCAATTCCTGGATATCCTTGTTAACTTTCTGTCTTGTTGATCTGTCTAATGTTGACAGTGGAGTGTTGAAGTCTCCCATTATTATTGTATGGGAGTCTAAGTCTCTTTGTAAGTCTCTAAGGACTTGCTTTATGAATCTGGGTGCTCCTGTATTGGGTTCATATATATTTAGGATAGTTAGCTCTTCCTGTTGAATTGATCCCTTTACCATTATGTAATGGCCTTCTTTGTCTCTTTTGATCTTTGATGGTTTAAAGTCTGTTTTATCAGAGACTAGGATTGCAACCCCCGCTTTTTTTTGTTCTCCATTTGCTTGGTAAATCTTCCTCCATCCCTTTATTTTGAGCCTATGTATGTCTCTGC
>NW_020263775.1:0-8595 GCF_003255815.1 Theropithecus gelada | reverse complement strand
CTTTGTCACCCAGGCTGTAGTGCAGTGGTACTATCATGTCCCCTTGCAGCCTCGACCTCCTGGGCTCAAGCGATCCTCTTACCTCAGTGCCCCCCAGCCAGAGTAGGCTAGGACCACAGGCGCAATCCACCGTGCTCAGCTAATTTTTTATGTGTTTTTGTAGAGATGGGAATCTCCCTATGTTGCCTAGGCTGGTCTGGAACTCCTGGGCTCAAGCCATCCACTCACTTTGGCCTCTTGAGGTGCTGGGATTACAGGCATGAGCCATCCCTGCCAGCCTTTTAAAAAAATTTTTTTTGTAGAGACAAGGTCTCACTGTGTTGCTCAGGCTGGTCTCACACTCCTGGGCTCAAGCAAGTCTACTGCCTTGGCTTCCCAAAGTGCTGGGATCACAGGTGTAGGCCACAGCACCTGGTCCAGTTTCAGAACGTTTTATCACCCCATACCCACTAAGAAGTTACTCCCCCATTGTCTCCTCCCTGATCTCCTGGTATCCTCTAATCTGCGTTCTGTCTTTATTGATTCACCTATTCTGAATATATCACATAAAAGAAATCATACAATATATGATCTTTTGTGTTTGACTTATCTCACTCTGGATAATGTTTTTGAGGTTCCTTCAAGTTGTAGCATGTAGCAATACTTCATTTCTTTTCGTGGCTGAATAATACTCCATTGTACATATATGCCACAATTTGTGTATTCATTCATCCATTAATGGACATTTGTCTTGTTTCTACCTTTTGGTTATTATGAATAATAGCTGCTATAAGCATTTGTATATAAGTTTCTACGTAAACATATGTTTTCATTTCTCCTGGATATACATCTTGGAGTGGAATTTCTGGGTCATATGTTAATTCTCTAACTTTTTGAGGAACCACCAACTATTTTCCAGTGCTGCACTATTTTACATTCCTATGTAAATGTAAGTGTTCCTATTTCTACACATCCTCAGCAACACTTACCTTCCTTTTTCAAAAAAAAAAAAAAATATATATATATATATAAAAGCCATCCTAGTGGGTATGAAGTGGTATCTCATTGTGGTTTTAATTTGCACTTCCTTAATGACTAATTATGTTGAACATCTTTTTATGTGCTTTTTGGCTTTTTGTATACCTTCATTGGAGAACTGTCTGTTCAAGTCTTTTGCATATTTTTTTTTTAATTTAAATCAGATTGCTTGTCTTTTTGTTGTTGAGTTGTAAGCATTCTTTATATAGTCTGGATATGAAATCCTTGTCAGATATATTATTTGCAAATATTTTTAGGTTTTCTTTCACATTCTTGATAATGCCTTTTTTTTTTTTTTTTTTGAGACAGAGTCTTCCTCTGTCACCCAGGTTGGAGTGCAGTGGCACCATCTTGGCTCACTGCAACCTCTGCCTCCCTGGTTTAAGTGATTCCTGTGCCTCAGCCTCCTGAATATCTGGGACTGCAGGTGTGCGCCACCATGCACAGCTAATCTTTGTATTTTTAGTAGAGATGGAGTTTCACCATGTTGTTCAGGCTCATCTAGAACTCCTGAGCTCAAATGATCTGCCTGCCTCGGCCAGTGGGTTACAGGTGTGAACCACTGTGCCCAGGCAAAAATGGCTTTTAATGCACAAAGGTTTTTAATTTTTTTTTTTTTTAAGTTTATAAAGAAAAGAGGTTTAATTGGCTCACAGTTCCACAGGCTGTATAGGAGGCATGGCTGGGGAGAAGGTTTTAAATTTTTATCAAATTTCTCTTTTTTTCTCTTGTTGCTCATGCTTTTGATGTAAAATTTAAGAATTCATTGCCAAATCCAATGTCATGAAGATTTAATCCCTGTTTTCTTCTAAGGATTTTATAGTTTTAGCTCTTATATCAAGTTTGTCTAACCCATGGCCCAGGATGGCTTTGAATGCAGCCCAACACAAATTCATAAACTTTCTTAAAACGTTATGAGATTTTTAAAAATAGCTCATCAGCTATCGTTAGTACTAGTATATTTTATATGTGGCCCAAGACAATTCTTCCATCAATGTGGCCCAGGGAAGCCAAAATATTGGCCACCTCTGTCTTATATTAAGGCCATTAATTCATTACAAGTTAGTTTTTGTCTGTAGAGTGAAGTTAGAGAGGAACCTCATTCTTTTACATGCAGATATCCAGTTGTCCCAGAATCATTTTTTGAAGAGACTTATTTTTTTCTCATTGAATGGTCTTGGCATTCTGTCAAAAATCAGCTGTTCATAGATGCTTGGGTTTATTTCTGGACTCTTAATTTATTCCATCGGTCTCTAAGTCTGTCCTCGTGCCAGTAACACACTGTCTTGATTACAATAGTTTTGTAATAAATTTTGGATTAAAGCAAAATAACTTTACAGCTGTCCATTCACTTTATCCAGTTAAATCACTTTGGGGAATGTAACCCAAGGTAGTAAGTAAAACTCGTGTTTATTGTAAGGTTAATTGGAAAGTCAGAAACAACAAAAAGTATCATCTGTCCATATGATGAAATACTATCCAGCTTTGAATTTATGAAGTAAATTAACAGTATAAAGACATTTCTTATAATATTAAGTAAAAGAGCCAGATTTAAAAAATCATGTGACTGGCCTGTAATCCCAGCACTTTGGGAGGCCGAGGTGGGCGGATCACGAGGTCAGGAGATCGAGACCATCCTGGCTAACATGGTGAAACCCCATCTCTACTAAAAATACAAAAAAAATTAGCTGGGCATGGTGGCGGGCGTCTGTAGTTCTAGCTACTTGGGAGGCTGAGACAGGAGAAATGGCGTGAACCTGGGAGGCGAAGCTTGCAGTGAGCCAAGATCGCGCTACTGCACTCCAGCCTGGGTGACAGAGCGAGACTCTGTCTCAAAAAAATAAAATAAAATAAAAATAATATGGCTGATATGATCATGATTATATAAAGAATATTCACAGAGATTCTACAAAGAAATACACCAAAATATTAAGTGTTTGGTGGTAGAATTATAGATGACTTTTTTCCACTCCTCTTTTCTCTCTTTTCCAAACGGATAGTCCTCATTAAGCATGTATTACTTTTTTTCATCATCAAACTTTATTAAGTAAAACACATGTCTGTGCACAAGTATAAGTAATGCACCAATCTATTCATAGGGTTGTTTTCATGTTGATTTGAATCCCTGCACAACAGGAAGTGATATGCCTTCAATTGGTGATAGCTGGAGGAAATCGCTTTAGCATTATTCTGCCTGACTTCTCTTCTTGCGTCAGTTTGCTTCAGCATTATTTTTTAAGTTCTTCCTTCTCTCATATTCCTTGACTTCAAGGTAACTGAATTTTTTTCCTTCTCATTATAATTCCCAGTTATTGCCTATGGAGCCCCACCTGCAGGATATGGAGCCCCACCTCCCGGATATGGAGCACCTGCAGGATATGGAGCCCCACCTCCCGGATACGGGGCCCCACCTGCAGGATATGGAGCCCAACCTGCAGGAAATGAAGGCCCGCCTGTGGGATACAGAGCCCCACCTGCAGGATATGGAGCTCCACCTCTTGGCTATGAAGCCCCACCTGCAGGAAATGAAGGCCTGCCTGCGGGATACAGAGCCTCACCTGCTCGATCTGGAGCCAGGCCTCACGAATCTGCAGCAGCCCAGGCTCCTGAAAACGAGGCTTCTCTTCCCTCTGCCTCCTCTTCTTAGGTCCATTCTTAACCTTCTAAGATGTAAACCTTGAAGACTCATCAAGCAAAGAGGTACCCTAAAATTGAAGTCAGGATAAGGAGGAGGACTCAGGTATGTGATCACAGGCTTCTCGCAGGTAGTTGTTCCACTCTTTGGAAGGGCAATCTTATGGGGGAAGATGAAGCTTTACTTCTGCGCCTAGATTTTAGAAGCAGAATCAACTCTTGAGTAGCTGGCTAAAGGAAGAGTACTGTTGTAGGGCTAATTCCCTAGTAATTTGGTTGACATTGGGTTGCATTTTCTTTTTTTTTTGAGACGGAGTCTCGCTCTGTCACCCAGGCTGGAGTGCAGTGGCCGGATCTCAGCTCACTGCAAGCTCTGCCTCCTGGATTTACACCATTCTCCTGCCTCAGCCTCCCGAGTAGCTGGGACTACAGACGCCCGCCACCTCGCCCGGCTAGTTTTTTGTATTTTTTAGTAGAGACCGGTTTTCAACAGGTTAGCCAGGATGGTCTCGCTCTCCTGACCTCGTGATCCACCTGTCTCGGCCTCCCAAAGTGCTGGGATTACAGGCTTGAGCCACCATGCCCGGCCTGGGTTGCATTTTTAAGCATAACTTTTTCCACACTCACATTCAAGGTTCCTGTCTTCCCATTCTCATTCAAGAAACATTTATTATGCTCTGTTTGCTAGGCACTAAGATGCGTGCTAAAAACAACGCGGTGAAACCCCGTGCAGTGAGCTGAGATCCGGCCACTGCACTCCAGCCTGGGGGACAGAGCCAGACTCCGTCTCAAAAAAAAAAAAAAAACCAAACAAAAACATCATGTTGAACACTTAGTTGTTTGAAAAAGCTAAATTTTCAATAGTATTATAAATTGTGGTACATCCATAAAATGGAGTATTACACATCTGTTGAAAACTACGTCTAGAGGTAGAGAAAGCCTTTTGAGGAGGCCAAAAACAAATAAAATCATAAATTTGACTATATCAAAATTTAAAACTTCTCTATGATAAAAGTTAAAAGATAGGCAACAGAATAGGAGAAAGTGATTTCCAACATATATATTAACTTATAGTCAGAATATGTGAATAACTATAAATCAATTCTCCCCAAAATGACAGAAATATGAATTGCCAAACAAACAAGACAATAGCATGGCCAAAAAATGTTTGAAAAGATGTTCAGCTTGACTAGTGTTAGGGAAATGCAACTTGAGAAAACATTTTTATCTCCAAAGATTTACAGATATTAAAACTCTTGATCTGGCACTTTCACATCTTAAAATCTACCTCTGAGAAATACTTGCACGTGTGCACAAAAGTGCATGTGGGAAGATTTCATTATATTCATTGTTTCTAATAGCACAAAATTAGAAATAACCTGTATGTCCATTAATAGGAAATATATGAATAGATTATGGTATGCCCATACTACGTATGCAGAAATTTCTAAGACTTGATAAGGAGAAAAGCAAGTTGTAGGGAGCATATACTATAGTGATTTTCAGCCTCATCAGACTGAATGCCCCATTTTATAACAAATATTTATATTTCATAATAAACGTTTATATTTGTATATTTATAACAAATATTTTGTAATGTCTCCACTTCAATGAAGTTTGTAGATAATTGCATATGATTCCACACCATTTCAACCAAAATTAATATGCCATAAATGTGATAGAGGAAATAAAAGGAGTTTGTAGTAAAATTTTAAGTGTTTTAATACATAAATGCTCAGATTCTACCACACTAGAAGACATACTGAAGTAATCAAGGGTTCACTCCCATATACATAGTCGCCATAGGTATAAAGTCTAGAAATGCTAACTGATATGAATATGTTGCTTTGGTGACTTGAATACCATTGCTATTGGCAATATTGTTCTCCAAAATGGTGAACAACCTTTGAAAATTTTCCAAATAAAACAAAGTTTAGTCTTCCCTTGATTTACACAGTGGTGGAATTCCTGAAAATTTCTGTATATATTAAAGTAATATAAAACAGAGTCAGGCTCTAGGCTCAAATGATTATAAACGTGCTTCACCTACATCACTGGCTGGAGAGCCATTTGAAAGTCAGGAGACATAGGACAATTAAGGTACTGCCCTGTACCTTTCAGGATGTCTCTGATCTTCGACTCCTCACCCATTAAATGCCAATAATGGCCTCTAACTGTGATAACCAAAAATGCTCCCACTTATTTCCTAATTGCTCCCTGGGGGGCAGTACCATCCCTGCTGAGGACCACTATTCTAGACTGTTTCAAGGTTTTTAGCCCCTTCAGAGCTCACCATTCTCCCACACTGGCAAGGTAGGCAAAGTTCCTAATTTCATTGGCCTTTCCTTATCTTATTGTAGGCTCATCAAGCCACTTAAAAGGGAGGCCTTAAAAATATATTAGTAGCCAGGTGTGGTGGCACATGCCTGTAATCCCAGCACTTTGGGAGGATAAGATGGGAGAATCACTTGAGGCCAGTTCAAGACCAGCTTGGGCAATATGGCAAGACCCTGTCTCTAGCAGGGAGGGGAAAAAAAAAAAACACAAAAAAAAAGCCAGGTGTTGTGCGCAGTTGACCCAGAAGACGTTTAAATCAATATATTTTCTATGCATTTTTTTTTTTTTTTGAGACAGTCTTGCTCTGTCACCCAGGCTGGAGTGCAGTGGCACAATCTTGGCTCGCTGCAACTTCCACCTCCCAGGTTCAGGCAATTCTGGTGCCTCAGCCTCCTGAGTAGCTGGGATTACAGGCAGGTAACACCATGCCCCGCTAATTTTTTTTATTTTTAGTAGAGATGGGGTCTGGCCATGTTGGCCAGGCTTGTGTTGAACTCCTGGCCTCAAATGATGTGCCCATCTCAGTCTCCTGAAGTGCTGGGATTACAGGCATGAGCCACTGCACCTGTATGTATATTTCTTATATGTAGTTGAAATCATGCTATATAGTGTTTCACCAGATATTTTACATTTTCATAGGTTTTTAAGAAATGCTTGTAAATATTGTTAGTGACTACATAATATTCTGTGACACAATCACACCATAATGTATTTTCTCAATCCCTCTTTTAAGGTATTTGTTTCCAGGTTTTTGTTATTACAACTTCGTGATTAACTTCTTTGTATATGGAGCTTTGTAAAAGTTTTAAATGCTTTCCTTAACACAGCTTAGAGTCATTGATTGATCTGCGTTGTGAAAATTAGGAAACCAGATGCACCCATGTTTTCAAGGACAGCCTTTCTTAAGGAAGTCAGGTAGATATTAATGGGTTTTATGTGAAATGGAGTAACTGGGTTAAATATAATTGAAAAAGACAAGAAAACTGGTATCTTTACAATTTCTTAGAGCCTTGACTATACTAATGGACATAATCTCCAAGAAGGGGAGATTTTCAAAATTTACAGTTTTTTCAAAATTATTTGATTTTAGAATATTCAGTAAACATTTTGTTCAGTGGAACAAACTTTGAGAAACATTTTCTGGAATTATGGGATATTATAATTAGAACGGACTTCAGGTATCAGAAGTATGCTAGACCTTAAAGCTCTTTCCAAAAATGAAGACAAGTCAAAAGATGATTCTTCCTTCCATTCCAAAAAAAAAAAAAGAGCTTTATGTCCAATTTACAGAAAGCAGGGTGGGACATCTTGAAGATATAATATATAGAAAGTAGCTGCTGCTTCTCTCAGAAATTACTGGGATAGAGTTATGGGTCTAGGAAGCTGGAATGTCAAAACACAAGGACAGCCACTTTGCCCAGGCAACTGGCATGAAGGGAAGAAGTGAAAAGGGAAAGTGTGATTGTAAACCTCTCTAAAGTTTCCAAACAGGGAATCCAGGCAATATTGGATCTCAGACATGGGTCATAGGATCTGGTGCTTTTATCCCTAAAATTTTTAGAGGAAAATAACGAGATATTTTTAAGAGTTTCTTCTTTTCTTACTTCCAAACTACAGTATGTGGGCAACAGTGACAAGGAGAGGAAGAGAGGAGAAACTCAACCAACTCGAGCAGGGATAAGGTTTCCCTTGTTTAGCTTTTCAGTGTCTGCTGGAATGTGACGGTAAGTTGGGAACAGGGTAAATGGGTGAGGCCTTTTTTATATCAGAAAGTTTTCTGAGTAACTGATATCTGGCAAATATTTGGGGATTAGAATTCTAAAAGAATACAAACTAGACTTCTCTTCTGCTCTTAATTTTAGTTATACTTGTACCAGGTAGATTTGAGGTGAGGTCCAGTTACCTGAAAAGCGTAGCAGGTGCGAGTTTCTTAAAGGTGTTCTCCTGTGCAAAGGGTACCTGTTTACGTGGTCCACCAAACTGCCCCAATACAACCAAAGGCTGTGACTGTAAGGATAGAAGCAAATGGAGCCACAGGTTGGAGCCACAGGTTGGAGCCACGTGGTGCTGTGTGGCACACCCACTGTTAGTTAGCTCCCACTGTCTGATGCAGTTGTTTCCCCAAAGACTCAGTCGAATTTGTTCTATAAGAAGAGCTTTGTGTCCCATATATTCAAAGGACCCTGGTTTTTGCTTTGCTTAGGACAAATCCAGTCAGAATTCAGCTGAGCCTTTTGCATGCTCAGAGCACTCATGTGGTGAGTTCCTCAGCTCCTCACTGACATTTTGAATACTTTCTGACTCACTCACTGTGCTGGTGGATTCCGCTCTTCCTGTCTCTTCCCCAGCTGCAATACAGAAACTAGACTCTGTTGTCTACTCTTTCATTTCCTATTAGAAATATAAAGGGATAAAAATAAGAAGACCTTTTAGTCCTGGACTATCTGGTATTGGCCCCTAAAATGAACCTCCAAATACTCCTTTTCATGGGTAAGTGGATGCTCCCCAGCCTGCTGGAGCAGAACCTTCCTGGCTCAGCTACCCTGAGATATCAGGAGGAAATCTAGCTGGTGTGATTTTTCTCTTTTTGGTTTTTTTTTTTTTTTT
>NW_020263774.1:0-2407 GCF_003255815.1 Theropithecus gelada | reverse complement strand
AGGGCACTGTGTCCACACCCAGAGCTAGTGGCCAACCCCCAAGTCACTGGACAAGGTGTATTTAGGGAGCTTCTGGTACAAGCCACTCCCATCTTATCCCTATCAAGCCCCAGGTCACTAGGGCAGAACAGATGCATGTCCCAGGGTTAGTCTGCGGCCTTTGAATCAGGGAGGGGTTCCTTGAATGCCCCTGGTAAACTGTGTTCTCTTCTATCACATGCACGTGCATGAACACACACACACACACAAACATACACATACAAACACACATGCAAACACACAAACACAAATACACACACGCAAACACAAACACACACACGCGCACACTAACACACACACAAACACACACACACACACACACACTGCACCTCCACTGTATCACAGTTATCTGCCTACAAGTCTTGCTTCCAAAGGCTGGAACTTTGTCAACAGCAACCATCACATCCTCTTGGCTTCCACATCCCCAGGCGTCTTGTACCATCGAGTGCCACCCAGCAAACAATGTCAGCTGAGTGAATGAACAGTCTCATGCACACAGCTTAGCACCAGTGTTAGGTCCATTAAAGATCATGTGGACCTGCATAGGAAACCCCCACCTTTTTCTTTTTTAAACCATTTTGAGGCATCACATCCAGAAACATACAGCACGTGTGCTTCAGACCGCGGGAGTCCTGGGACATTGGGAGGGAAGGCAAGTCAGACACCACATTCTACAGTCCCAGGGCCTGGGGAGCTGGCAAAGCAGCAGCTTCTGATACAGGAGGGATTCCCTGGTCTGAGGCTCGGACCCCTACTCATTCTCAGAAGACCCGGTCAGTTCTTCACACCTAGAGAGAAGCCCATGGTCACCCAGGCATGCCTAAGCCTAAGCATGTGTAAGCCTAAGCACGCCTGGGCTGCTGGGGGCTTCTCTCTGGGTCTGAAGCATGAGTGTCTTATCCTGGCTCTGACCCTGGGCAGGCCCCTTCCTTTCTCTGGGCCTGTTTCCCCATCTGTAACGAGAGGGGCCGGTTCAGATGACACAAGTCCCTTTGTTTCTGAGATTCTGGGATTCTAGGTTAGGAGCTGGGACCGGAAGCTGGCCCTGCTTGGAGACACACTGGAGTATCCTGGCAGACCACCCACCACCCACCCCGTCCCCCAACTCACCACTGCCGCAGCGGCATCAGCGGCCAGGGATGCCCAGCTGAGAAGCAGGCTCAGTGCTCCGCAGCACAGCATCCTAGGAGAGAGGCAGGTGACAAGGTTGGTAGGCGGGCTCCCCTTCCTCTCAGCCATCACCCCGCCCACCCTGCCCCCAAAACCCTTGCAGTGGATCCAAAGGCAGCCTCAGTCCCTGCCCTGACGTGGGCCCTGCTCACTACTAGGAAAGAGCCACGGAGCCCAGGTCCTTGGGGCTAAAGAGACCCAGGCGTGAGAGCACAGGATAAGGGGGCAGCGTTGGCTAAGATGGCCGGAGGCTTTCATGCGTGGGCCCACGTTTCTTAGCCGCTCAACAGAGTCAGGCCCAGAGAAGGAGGAAAGCCTAGTGCTTGCTCGTTGGGTGACCAGATGGTGAGTTGGTGGCTGCTGTCTGTCTCCTCTGCTGAGTGCTGAGGACGGGGCAGAAGGTGGCCTCAGGCAGCCTGGCTGTTTTCCCCACACTCCGGAGCTGGCCAGGCCCTCGTCTCTCTCTGATGATGGCATCCTGCCCAGCTCTTTGTCCCAGGTCCACGGGTAGGGATACTCACGAGGCCAGGAGACACTTGGAGCGCTTGGCCAGTCCCAGGCAGGCCATGAGGCAGATGACCAGGTCCAGGATAAAGAGCAGGAGGTAGGAGAGCCACCTGGATAGACGGGCAGGGATGGTCAGGAGCAACAGGGTGGACCTCCTGACCTGCTGGCCACCTGGGAGGCCTGCGCAGCTGCCCCAGGACTCACTGGACCCTTTACTACGACACACTGCCCAGAGCCAGCAAGCACCCAGCATGCGTGGGCTGAAGGCTCGGGAGCTGCACCCCCACTGCTGCCTGGACAAAGCTGTCACTTCCCACCCCCTGCCTTCACCTCCAGGCTGAGTGTCAAAACCAGCACTGTGCACTAGAACTTTCCCCAGTGGAGGAACTGTTCTGAATCCCTGCTGTGCAGCCTCCTTTGCCACTACCCACAGGTGGCTACCAAGAACTTGAAATATGGCTTGTGCAACTGAAGAAATACATTTTAAACTTTACTTAATTTTAATTAATTAAAATAGCCACACATGGCTGGGGCTACCACCCTGGACAGCACCACTCTGACGTGTCTTTCTGCAGCCTCCCAGCAGGCATCTCCTAGGACCCTGCTTCCCTTTGCTTCTAGAACTCTCAGACAGCATCAGACCAGCCAAGGCCTGATGTTTATAGCCACAGATCTAACACAGCCCCCTAAC
>NW_020263773.1:0-2408 GCF_003255815.1 Theropithecus gelada | reverse complement strand
TCTTCAAAGGGATCCGAAATATCTGTTCTCAGATTCCACAGAAAGAAGGCTAGCAAAGAGATCCACGAAATACAGATGGAACTCTGTGAGATGAATTAACAGAACACTAAGCACTTTCTCAGATAGCTTCTTTCCAGATTTCATCTGAGGATATTTCCTATTTCACCGTAGCCTTCTAGGGGTTTCCAAATATCACTTTGCCAAATCCACAAGAACTCTCTTAGCGAAAGGCTTCTTGAGGGGAAAGCTGTAACTCTGTGAGATGATTTCACAGAACACAAAGAAGTTTCTCAGAAAGCTTCTTTCTCTTTGTTATCGGAGGATATTTACTTTGGCCCTATAGTCTTCAAAGGGATCCGAAATATCTCTTCTCAGATTCCACAGAAAGAAGGCTAGCAAAGAGATCCACGAAATACAGATGGAACTCTGTGAGATGAATTCACAGAACACTAAGCACTTTCTCAGATAGCTTCTTTCCAGATTTCATCTGAGGATATTTCCTATTTCACCGCAGCCTTCTAGGGGCTTCCAAATATCACTTTGCCAATTCCACAAGAACTCTCTTAGCGAAAGGCTTCTTGAGGGGAAAGCGGTACCTCTGTGAGATGATTTCACAGAACACAAAGAAGTTTCTCTGAAAGCTGCTTTCTTTTTGTTATCGGAGAATATTTCCTTTGGCCCTATAGTCTTCAAAGGGATCCGAAATATCTGTTCTCAGATTCCACAGAAAAAAGGCTAGCAAAGAGATCCACGAAATACAGATGTAATTCTGTGAGATGAATTAACAGAACACTAAGCAGTTTCTCAGAAAACTTCTTTCCGTATTTCATCTTAGGATATTTCCTTTTTCACCATAGCCCTCTATGGGCTTCCAAATATCACTTGGNTTGGCCCTATAGTCTTCAAAGGGATCCGAAATATCTGTTCTCAGATTCCACAGAAAAAAGGCTAGCAAAGAGATCCACGAAATACAGATGTAATTCTGTGAGATGAATTAACAGAACACTAAGCAGTTTCTCAGAAAACTTCTTTCCGTATTTCATCTTAGGATATTTCCTTTTTCACCATAGCCCTCTATGGGCTTCCAAATATCACTTTGCCAAATCCACAAGAACAGTCTTAGCGAAAGGCTTTTTGAGGGGAAAGCTGTAACTCTGGGAGATGATTTCACAGAACACAAAGAAGTTTCTCGGAATGCTTCTTTCCCTTTGTTATCGGAGGATATTTCCTTTGGCACTATACTCTTCAAAGGGATACGAAATATCTGTTCTCAGATTCCACAGAAAAAAAGCTAGCAAAGACATCCACGAAATACAGATGTAACTCTGTGAGTTGATTTCACAGAACACAAAGAAGTTTCTCAGAAAGCTTCTTCCTCTTTGTTATCGGAGGATATTTCCTTTTTCTTTATAGTCCTCAAAGAAAGGGATCCGAAGTACCTGTTCTCAGATTCCACAGAAAGAACGCTGGCAAAGAGATCCACGAAATACAGATGTAACTCTGTGAGATGAATTAACAGAACACTAAGCAGTTTGTCAGAAAGCTTCTTTCCAGATTTCATCTGAGGATATTTGCTTGTTCACCATTGCCATTTATGGGCTTCCAAATACCACTTTGCCAATTCCACAAGAACTGTCTTAGCGAAAGGCTTCTTGAGGGGAAAGTTGTAACTCTGTGAGATGATTTCACAGAACACAAAGAAGTTTTCCAGAAAGCTTCTTTCTCTTTGTTATCAAAGGATATTTTCTTTGGCCCTATAGTCTTCAAAGAAATGGATCCGAAATATCTGTTAGCAGATTCCACAGAAATACGGCTAGCAAAGAGATCCACGAAATACAGATGTAACACTGTGAGTAGAAGACACACATCACAGGGCAGTTTCTTAGAAAGCTTCTTTCCAGATTTCATATGAGGGTATTTCCTTTTTCACCATAGCCCTCTATGGGGTTCCAAATATCACTTTGCCAATTCCACAAGAACTGTCTTAGCGAAAGTCTTCTGGAGGGGAAAGCTGTAACTCTGTGAGATGATTTCACAGAACACAAAGAAGTTTCTCAGAAAGCTTCTTTCTCTTTGTTATCGGAGGATATTTCCTTTGTCCTTTAATCTTCACAGAAAGGGATCCGAAATATCTGTTCTCAGATTCCACAGGAAGAAGGCTAGCAAAGAGATCCACGTAATATAGATGTAACTCTGTGAGATGAATTAATAGAACACTAAGCAGTTTCTCAGATAGCTTCTACCCAGATTTCATCTGAGGATAATTCCTATTTCACCGTAGCCTTCTAGGGGCTTCCAAATATCACTTTGGCAATTCCACATGAACTCTCTTAGCGAAAGGCTTCTTGAGGGGAAAGCTGTAACTCTGTGAGATGATTTCACAGAACACAAAGACGTTTCTCAGAAAG
>NW_020263772.1:0-2409 GCF_003255815.1 Theropithecus gelada | reverse complement strand
GGGTTCTTTGGTGCAACCTCCTCATTTTACCGTTGAGGACAGTGACAACTAGAACGTCAAAAACTTGCCAGGGGGCCCACAGCTGGCCAGAAGCAGAACTTCTCTTAGCCTTGAGAATCCCAGGCTGTTGTCTCTTTCTCTGCACCAGATAGATACAAGAATGTGCTTAGCTGGCAATCCATAGCTAATGCTTCCCAGGGCCTCTAAGGCCCAGTGTATGTAGGAAAAGAAATATTGGTCATTAGGGCAGATTGGATTATGCACCCGGATATTATACGTGTTGAGAAAGTCTCAGGATCAAAAGCAAGTGCTAGAAATGTTCATGTGCAGACTGGGGAAGATGAGCCAGTGCAGAATCAACAGACACTTGCACCCTTCCTTCCCTGTGGCCCCACGGACCAAAGGTCTGAACTGTTCACATAAAACACAGGTTGTAAGACTTGTTAAAATTTCAAGACCCAGCTGTATGTTACCTACAAATAATGTACTTCAAGTATAATGAAAAAGAAGTTAAAAGTCAAAAGATGGAAAGATATATACCATGCAAACACTAATCATAAGAGTGCTAGGGTGGCTATCTTAATAACAGAAAAGGTAGATTTCAGAACAGAAATATTACCAGGGAAAAAGAGAAATGTTTTATAATACTAAATGGGGTAAATTAATACAACAAGACATAATTCTAAGTGTCTATGCACCTAATGACAGAGTTTCAAAAAGCTTTAAGCAAAATCTGAGAGGCTGAAAAGAGGAATAAATAAATCCACAATTATGGTTGGAGGTTGTAAAACTCTTCTCTCAGTAATTGATAGTACAAGTAAATAGAAAGTCACTAAAAATATAGAAGCCTTGAAAATATTATCAGTTAATTTAACCTGATAGACATTTTTCAAAAAGTATATCTAACAATGGCAGAATACACTTCTTTTCAAGCATATGAGGAATATTCATTAAGATAAATCATATTGCTGAACAATAAAACAATTCTTTTTTTTCTTTTTGTTTTGAGACAGAGTCTCTCCAGCTCTGTCACCCAGGCTGGAGTGCAGTGGTGCTATCTTGGCTCACTGCAANATTACAGGCGTGAGCCACCACACCCAGCAACAATTCTAAATACATTTAAAAGAACTAAAGTTGTGTTCTCTAATTTTCTGTATAATTACAATTATAATTCAATGTTAAAAATATATTTGGAAAATTTCCCAAATATTTAAAAATTAAATAACATACTTCTAAATAACCCATAAGTCAAAAAAATCACAAGGGAAACTAGAAACATTTTTTAACTAAATAAAGTAAAAATAAAAACATAGCATATGAAAGTTTTTGTGATGTCCCTGAAGCAGTGCTTCCAAAATACTAGCTTTAAATGCTTGCTAAAGGGAAAAAGGTGTAAATGAAACGTGAGTAGAAGAAAGAAAATAATAAAATGTGAAAAGTAATGAAATATTGCAGTATTATTCACAATAGCAAAGACATGGAATCAACCTAAATGCCCATCAACTGTAGACTGGGTGACGAAAATATGGTATAGATACACCATGGAATTCTATGCAGTCATGAAAAAGAACAAAACCATGTCCTTTGCAGGGGTGTGGATAGAACTGTAGGCCATTATTCTTAGCAAACTAATGTAGGAACAGATGACCAAATACTGCATGTTCTCACTTACAAGTGGGAGTTAAATGATGAGAACACATGGACATGTAGAAGGGAGCAACACAAACTGGGGCTTATTGGAGGATTGAGGGTGGGAGGAGGGAGAGGGTCAGGAAAAATAACTAATGGGTAACTAGGCTTAATATCTGGGGGATGAAATAATCTGTATAACAAATCCCCATGACACACCTTTACCTATGGAACAAACCTGCAATTGTATCCCAGAACTTAAAAAAAAAAAAGAAAGAAAGAAAAAACTAAAGAAATAGAAAAAAATAACGATTGATGAAATTGAAAGCAATTTCTTTGAAAAGATTAATATTAATAAGCTTCTTGCTAGACTGATAAGGAAAAGACACAAATGGCCAATATTGTGAAAGAAAGATCTTAGAGCTAGTAAAAGAATAAGATATATTAAAAATACTTTATCAAAATAAACTTGGTTACCTACAGGAAATGGATGAATTCCTTTAAAAACACATATTGCCAAATTGACAAAAGAAACAGAAAATCTGAATGGTCGTTAAGTAAATTAAAATTGTAATTTGAAACTTCCCATAAAAAGCTCCAGGCCCAACTAACTTCACATATGAATTCTAACAAACGATTAAAGGGAAAATAATACAAATTTAGCACAATTTTTTCAGAAAATGGAAAAAGAGAGAACAGTTTCCAACTCATTTTATGAGACTAGAATCCCCGGACCAAAACTAGACAAAGACATTACAGGAAAATGAGAGTGATATTCCT
>NW_020263771.1:0-2408 GCF_003255815.1 Theropithecus gelada | reverse complement strand
TAAAAATACAAAAAATTAGCCAGGCGTAGTGGCACACACCTGTAGTCGCAGTAACTCAGGAGTCTGAGGTGGACGGAACACCTGAGCCCAGGACGTTGGGGCTGCAGCGAGCCTTGATAGCACCACTGCACACCAGCCTGGGTGAAGGGAGTGAGACTCTGTCTAAAAAACAAAAGAGAGAGAGAGAGAGAGAGACAGTCTCACTATGTTAGCCAGGCTGGTCTCAAACTCCTGGGCTCAAGTGGTCCTTCCCTATTAACCTCCCAAAATGGATTCAGGCGTGAGGCACCATGCCTGGCCTGCAAGAGAATTCTGACTCAATCTCTGGGACAATCAGCCTAGGCAGCCGAACCCCAGCCTCTGCAGTTACTGGCTCAGAACAGTTGGGAAGTCAGGAGTGGGTGGATGACTGCGGTGTCCCTATTTTTCTTTTCTTTTTTGGAACGAAGTTTCATTCTTGTTGCCCAGGCTGGAGCGCAATGGCACGATCTCGGCTCACTGCAACCTCTGCCTCCTGGGTTCAAGTGATTCTCCTGCCTCAGCCTCCTAAGTAGCTGGGATTACAGGCGCCCGCCACCACACCTGGCTAATTTTTGTATATTTAGTGGAGACGGGGTTTCACCATGTTGACCAGGCTGGTCTTGAACTTTGACCTCAGGTGATTCACCCGCCCTGGCCTCCCAAAGTGCTGGGATTACAGGCATGAGGCACCATGCTCGACTTTTTCTTTTCATCTCTTTTTTTTTTTTTTTTTTTGAGACAGAGTCTAGCTCTGTTGCCAGGCTGTGGCTCCATCTCAGCTCACTGCAACCTCTGCCTCCCGGGTTCAAGCGATTCTCCTGTTTCAGCCTCTCAAGTAGCTGGGACTACAGGCGCACACCACCATGTCCAGCTAATTTTTGTATTTTTGGTAGAGACTAGGTTTCACCTTGTTGGCCAGGATAGTCTCTATCTCCTGACTTCGTGATCTGCCCACCTCCAACTCCTAAAGTCCTGGGATTACAGGTGTGAGCCACCGCACCTGGCCTTTTTCTTTTTTTTTTTTAAATGAGATGGGATCTCATTCTGTCACCGAGGTTGGAGTGTGGCACCATCTCAGCTCACTGCAGCCTCTGCCTCCCTGGGCTCAAGTGATCCTCCTACCTCAGCCTCCCAAGTAGCTGGGACCATAGGCATGCACCACCATGCCCGGCTAAGTTTTTGTATTTTTTGTAGAGATGGGGTTTCACCATGTTGCCCAGGCTGGTCTCAAACTCCTCAGCTCAAGCAATCTACCCTGCTAGGCTTTCCAAACTACTGGGATTACAGGTGTGAGCCGCCGTGCCCAGCTAGCTTCCCTATTTTTCTCTCCACTTCCAACTTGAGACCAACCAGAGAAAGCCAAATGTGTTCCCCAAACCAATCGCATAGGGAACCCTGCTTCTAGGGAGCTGTGGCCTCAGGATATAACTGAGCCCTCCCTTTTTTCCTCTGTGAAGTTTCTTTCTTCTCTGCCTGCCTTTGAGTTCTGCAGAATTCAAGTACTGGTGCTATACTTATTGCTATAGCAATAAGCACAAGTTGCTGTAGCAAGCCCTGAATAAACAGCCTCTGCTTGTCCTCATTTGAGTGGCCTGTGTATTTATACTCCCAGGAGACAGGGCAGTTACTCATCCCGAGGTGCTTTCCAGAGAGGAGGGACAAAACTGTAATCTAAAAGGTTAGTGCAGCTAGGTGCTATGGCTCATGCTTGAAATCCTAGCCCTTTGGGAGGCTGTGATAGGCGGATCACCTGAGGTCTAGAGTTTGACACCAGCCATGGCTAACATGGTAAAACCCTGTCTCTGCTAAAAATACAAAAATGAGCTGGGCATGGTGGTGGGCGCCTGTAATTCCAGCTACTTGGGAGGCTGAGACAGGAGAATCGCTTGAACCTGGGAGGCAGGGGCTGCAGTGAGCTGAGATCATGCCATTGCACTCCAGCCTGGGTGACAGAGTGAGACTCCGTCTTTAAATAAATAAATAAATAAATAAATAAATAAATAAATAAATAAAGGGTTAGTGCAAGTGGCCTGGTGATGGGGCCCAGAGTGGGGCAGTGGCGAGCTGGGTAGAGAGAACAGAACCTGGAGAGAGCTCAGGAGGTCTGGGGCTGGCTGTCACTGGCCTGGAAGGCCCTGCTGGATTCGCTGTGTCTATCCCCAAAAGGAGAACAGATTTTATCCTGGGGCTAGAGCCACTGGTGGTCGTTAGAACTGAAGTCGCTTCTTTAGATCTTCAGACAGAAGAGTGGAAAATGAAGGTAGGTAGTGAAGGCTGGAAAAGAGGTCCCAGTGAGGGTGGTGGCCCTGTCCCCGCTGAGGGGGACAGAGTGTGAGGAGGGTAGGATGCTGTGTCAGAGCCAGAGCAAGAGCGTTCGGAGAGTTCAG
>NW_020263770.1:0-2408 GCF_003255815.1 Theropithecus gelada | reverse complement strand
CTGCGTTGGCAACCTCTGCTTGCAGAAATGTGTAACAGTCAATTAATTTTTCTCTTGTTTCTGCAGCACATAAAATATCATCAATATAGTGAATGATATAACAATCTGAAAATTTGTCTCTAACTGGTTGAAGGACTTGACCTACGAAAGTTTGACAAATAGTTGGACTATTAAGCATTCCTTGAGGTAGTACTTTCCACTGAAACCTGGTGGCTAGTTCTTTATTATTTATGGCTGGTATAGTAAAGGCAAATTTTTCACAATCTTGCTCTGCCAGAGGAATGGTAAAAAAGCAATCCTTAAGATCAATTATAATTAAAGGCCAGTCTTTTGGGATCATGGCCGGAGAGGGCACTCCGGGTTGAAGAGGCCCCATGGGTTGAATTACAGCATTTACGGCTCTTAAGTCCATTAACATACACCATTTGCCTGATTTTTTCTGAATTACAAATACAGGAGAATTCCAGGGTGAGAATGAAGGCTCAATGTGTCCCTTTTCTAATTGTTCCTTTGCTAATAAATGTAAAGCCTCCAGTTTTTGCTTTGGTAGCGGCCACTGATTTACCCATACCGGTTTCTCTGTTTCCCAAGTTAATGGAATGGGTTTAGGAGGCGTTACAGTGGCCGCCTCTAAAAAGGATACCCTATTCCTTTTCTTTCTTGATTTTTCTCAGTGTCAATTGGGACTTTAATGCCATTTTTATTTTTTCCTAACCCCTTTCCTGGTATATATCCCATCTTAGTCATGATTTTTTGACTCGTGGGGCTGTATAATGGAGCAGGCATAATGATTTCTGCACCCCATTGTTTTAATAAATCTCGACCCCATAGATTAACAGGAATTGAAGTAATCATTGGCTGAACAGTACTTTCTTGATTATCTGGTCCTAAACAATGTAAAATCATTGTACTTTCATACACTTCTGAAGCTGTGCCTACACCGACAAGTCTTGCAACAGCCTTTTGTTTAGGCCAATTTTTTGGCCATTGATTTAAAGCAATGACAGAGATATCTGCTCCAGTGTCTACCAACCCTTCAAACTGTTTTCCTTGAATAATGGCCTTACACACAGGTCTGCTCTCAGAGACCAGACTTGCCCAATATGCAGCCTTTCCTGTCTGATCAGTGCTTCCGAACCCTCCTGTTCTTTTTATCTCACTGGTTCCAACTTTAATATAAGGTAGGAGTAATAATCGAGCAATCCTGTCTCCTGGACTGGCACTCCAAGGAATTGAGGAACTAATAACCAATTGAATTTCGCCTTTATAGTCTGAATCAACCACACCAGTATGAATTTGAACTCCTTTTAGATTTAAACTTGATCTTCCTAAGATTAGTCCTACAGTCCCCTCAGGCAATGGGCCATATCCCCCTGTGGGGATTTTTCGTGGAGGCTCCCCTGGAAGCAGAGAGACTGCTTGTATGGTGCATAAATCTACTGCTGCACTGCCGTTTGTGGCGGGGGATAATTGCTGTATTGTGATAACTGGCTTATTCCCTGAGACACTTGTGACAGTGGGGGTTGTTGTTCCTGAAAACCCTGAGGAACAAAGGGCTGAATTTCGAATGCCCCAGTTTGTTGCGGGGCCTGAGGCTGGCCCCTCCTCTCGTTTCCCGACAGCGGTTGCCCATTTTTATCAACTTTAGAATGACATTGATTACTCCAATGTTTTCCCTTTTTACATCTTGGACATAGGCCAGGTGGCTCTTTATCTGTTGTTGTAGTAGCTTGAGTAGTTACATTTTGTTTATTTGAGACTAGGCAATTCTTTTTTAGATGACCAATTTGACCACAATTATAACATTTTCCCCCAAATGTTCTAACTTGTCCTCCTAAAGCTACTCCTGTGATTGCTTGAGCCATAAGCATAGCTTTATGCATAGCTCCTCCAATTCCATTGCAGGCTTTAACGTACTCTGAGATTACATCTGATCCTGCGGGAACCCTTCCTTTTAATGGCTTAATGGCTGATTGACAATCAGGATTGGTGTTTTCATATGCCATCAACTCCACTATGACCTTACGGGCATTTTCATTGGTAATTGACTTTTGAGCAGCATCTTGAAGTCTTGCTACAAAATCAGGGTAGGGCTCTTTAGAGCCTTGTCTTATTGTATTGAAGGAGGGGCAGGTGGTTCCTGGGTCTTGGATTTTCTCCCAGGCCCCAAGGCAGATAGCCCTGATTTGCTCAATGGCCTCATTTGGCATTACTACTTGTTGGTCAACAGTGCTCCAATTTTGACCTATTCCTAATAGTTGATCTGCATCTATGTTAATTGGAGGATTGGCAGTCCTATTTTTCCGGACCTGTACTTGTGCCCCATCAATCCACCAAGTCTTAAATTGTAAAAATTGAGAGGGTGAGAGTGAGGATTTTGCCAGAATCTCCCAATCATAAGGAATGAG
>NW_020263769.1:2144-2408 GCF_003255815.1 Theropithecus gelada | reverse complement strand
AGTGTTCCTATTTCTCCACATCCTCTCCAGCACCTGTTGTTTCCTGATTTTTTAATGATCGCCATTCTAACTGGTGTGAGATGGTATCTCATTGTGGTTTTGATTTGCATTTCTCTGATGGTGAGTGATGATGAGCATTTTTTCATGTGTCTGTTGACTGTATGAATGTCTTCTTTTGAGAAGTGTCTGTTCATACCCTTTGCCCACTTTCTGATGGTTTTTTTTTTTTTTTTTTTTTTTTTTTTTTTTTTTTTTTTTTTTTTT
>NW_020263769.1:0-2044 GCF_003255815.1 Theropithecus gelada | reverse complement strand
TTTTTTTTTTTTTTTTTTTTTTTTTTTTTTTTTTTTGCAACTGCATGCAGATCTGAAAGGTCCTATTTTCTTCTTCTTTTTTTTTTTATACTTTAATTTCTAGGGAACATGTGCATAACGTGCAGGTTTGTTATATATGCATACTTGTGCTGTGTTGTTGTACTGCACCCATTAACTCGTCATTTACATTAGGTATATCTCCTAATGTTATCACTCCCCCCTACCCCTGCCCACAATAAGACCCGGTGTGTGATTCTCCCCTTCCTGTATCCAAGTGATCTCATTGTTCAGTTCCCACCTGTGAGTGAGAACATGTGCTGTTTGGTTTTCTGTTCTTGCCATACTTTGCTGAGAATGATGGTTTCCAGCTGTATCCATGTCCCTACAAAGGACCCTTTTTTATGGCTGCATAGTATTCCATGGTGTGTATGTGCCACATTTTCTTAATCCAGTCTGTCACTGAGGGACATTTGGGTTGATTCCAAGTCTTTGCTATTGTGAATAGTGCCTCAATAAACATACGTGTGCATTTGTCTTTATAACAGCGTGGCTTATAATCCTTTGAGTATATCCCCAGTAATGGAATAGCTGGGTCAAATGTTATTTCTAGTTCTAGATCCTTGAGGAATCGCCACACTGTTCTCCACAGTGGTTGAACTAGTTTACAGTCCCACCAGCAGTGTAAAAGTGTACCTATTTCTCTACATCCTCTCCAGCACCTGTTGTTTCCTGATTTTTTAATGATTGCCATTCTAACTGGGTGTGAGATGGTATGTCATTATGGTTTTGATTTGCATTTCTCTGATGGCGAATGATGATCAGCATTTTTTCATGTGTCTGTTGGCTGTATGAATGTCTTCTTTTGAGAAGTGTCTGTTCATATCCTTTGCCCACTTTTTGATAGGGTTGTTTGTTTTTTTCTTGTAAATTTGATTGAGTTAGTTATAGGTTCTGGATATTAGCCCTTTGTCAGATGAGTAGATTGCAAAAATATTCTCCCATTCTGTAGGTTGCCTGTTTACTCTGATAGTAGTTTATTTTGCTGTGCAGAGGCTCTTTAGTTTAATTAGATCTCATTTGTCAATTTTGGCTTTTGCTGCCGCTGCTTTTGGTGTTTTAGACATGAAGTCCTCGTCCATGCCTATGTCCTGAATGGTATTACCTAATTTTTCTTCTAGAGTTTTTATGGTTTTAGGTCTAATGTTTAAGTCTCTAATCCATCTTGAATTAATTTTCATATAAGGAGTAAGGAAAGGCTCCAGTTTGAGCTTTCTACTTATGGCTAGTCAATTTTCTCAGCACCATTTATTAAATAGGGAATCCTTTCCCCATTTCTTGTTTTTCTGAGGTTTGTCAAAGATCAGATGGCTGTAGATGTGTGATATTATTTCTGAGGACTCTGTTCTGTTCCATTGATCTATATCTCTGTTTTGGTAGCAGTACCATGCTGTTTTGGTACCAGTACCATGCTGTTTTGGTTACTGTAGCCTTGTAGTATAGTTTGGAGTCAGGTAGCGTGATGCCTCCAGCTTTGTTCTTTTGACTTAGTATTGACTTGGCAATGTGGGGTCTTTTTTGGTTGATATGAACTTTAAAGCAGTTTTTTCCAATTCTGTGAAGAAACTCATTGGTAGCTTGATGGGGATGGCATTGAATCTATAAATTACCTTGAGGAGTATGGCCATTTTCAAAATATTTATTCTGCCTATCCATGAGCATGGTATGTTCTTCCATTTGTTTGTGTCCTCTTTTATTTCACTGAGCAGTGGTTTGTAGTTCTCCTTGAAGAGGTCCTTTACATCCCTCGTAAGTTGGATTCCTAGGTATTTTATTATCTTTGAAGCAATTGTGAATGGGAGTTCATTCATGATTTGGTTCTCTGTTTGTCTGTTACTGGTGTATAAGAATGCTTGTGATTTTTGCACATTGATTTTGTATCCTGAGACTTTGCTGAAGTTGCTTATCAGCTTAAGGAGATTTTGGGCTGAGACAATGGTGTTTTCTAAATATACAATCATGTCATCTGCAAAGAGGGACAATTTGA
>NW_020263768.1:0-2408 GCF_003255815.1 Theropithecus gelada | reverse complement strand
AACAAGCAGTCAGGGTCCCAGGGCCAACTTAGAGCTTGGGACCCTAGTGCGTTAGTAATAAATAACTCTCTGCTGTGAACCTCATGTCGGTGATCCTTCGCGGCGACCCCTGCCCAGGAGGGAATCGAGAGTTCGGTTCCAACATTTGGTGCGTTGGCCGGGAATGGGGGTCGTCCGAGGACCCCCGACCCATCCGGCGGAGACCTATCTGGCCCGGGCCACCGACTGCTGACTGGACGGACCTACCAGGTACTTTCGTTTTGTTTTGTCTGTCTTGCCGGCTAACTCTGAACTCTGGGGAGTACTCCGTCTGAATTAAGTGGGGAAGGGGGACAGACGTGTCCGGCACCTTCCCACTTACGCCCCGGGGGACGCCCTGGCGGTAGTCTGGGAGAAGGCTGACGACTCCATCAGCCTCCTCGAATCTGTAGGCAGGGTGCCATCGCCCCTGCCATCCGAATATTTTGTGAAACTGTGGCGCCACTCTCTGGCCGCGCGGCTTCTTCTCATTTGTTTGGTCCTTTTGTATGTTGCTTTCATTTTGTCCTTGTGTGTGAAAAAATCTCTAGACAGAACTATGGGACAGACGTTGACGACCCCTTTAACTCTGACTCTGACTCACTTCCCTGACGTTCGGGCTCGAGCCCACCACCTCTCTGTAGAAGTCCGTAAGGGACGATGGAAAACATTCTGCTCGTCCGAATGGCCAACCCTCCAGGTAGAGTGGCCACGGGACGGAACATTTAACCTCTCAATTATCCTACAGGTCAAAGCAAAAGTGATGGACCCTGGGCCACACGGACACCCAGACCAAGTGGCCTACATAATTACTTAGGAGGATCTGGTCCGAAACCCTCCTTCTTGGGTGAAACCCTTCCTCCATCTGCCTTCCCCATCCCAGTCTACCCTTCTTGCCTTGGAAGCCCCGAAGAACTGGAATTCAGATCCACATAAGCCGGTTCTCCCAGATGAGCCCCAGAGGGACCTCCTCCTTCTTGACCCCCTGCCTCCTACACCTGAAAACCCCCTCCTGAGACCTCCGCCTTACGCTTCCCCCTCGGCCCCTACCCTTTCCCCAACTTCCCCCTCGGCGTCTCCCTCGACCCCGTCTCCTTCTCCAGCCCCACCCGAACTCACTCCTCGGACGCCGCCACCGACACCTCGTCTCCGCTTGCGGCGGACCGAGAACCCAGATGGCCCCCCAACTTGGCGATCTTCCCTTTTCCCTCTCCGCACCGTCAATCGCACGGTCCAATACTGGTCCTTCTCTGCCTCTGACCTCTACAACTGGAAAACCCATAACCCTTCCTTTTCCCAAGACCCTCAGGCCCTAACCTCGTTAATAGAACGAGGGCCTCCCTCCGGGCGGGAGGAGCCGCGGGCGCTGCCGCAGGGCCCGCAACCGCGGCGGTGGCAGCAGAAGCGGCGGCGCCGGGCGTCCCCGAGACTTCGGGCCACGGCGGGAGGGCGCAGGCTACGTTGCTGCGGAGGCCGGGCGGGCGGCCCCGGGGGAGCCTCACTGTGCTGCGCCGTGCCGCAGGGGCCGGGCCGGGTTTTTGCGCCTCGCCCGCGCCGCCGGACCGCAGTCTGGGCTGCAGCCCCGCGGTTTTGTGAGTTCCCCTTCCCCCGTCCTCTCCCCTCCCCCATCCGGCCCTGGCGCGAGCCTCTGCCGCAGCAGCTACGAGGGATTTCCCCTCACCCGCCCGGACTGGGACTCTCCTCACCCACCAGCCCACCTAGGATGATTGCCAGCAACTCTTGCAGGTCCTCCTGACCATTGAAGAAAGGCAGCGGATCCTCCTGGAGGCCCGGAAAAATGTGCCAGGGCCAGGAGGCCTCCCAACCCAACTCCCCAACGAAATAGACGAGGGATTTCCCCTCACCCGCCTGGACTGGGACTATGAAACGGCACCAGGTAGGGAGAGTCTCCAAATCTATCGCCAGGCTCTGTTGGCGGGTCTCAAAGGGGCAGGAAAACGCCCCACAAATTTGGCCAAGGTAAGAACCCCTGAGGAAAGGGAAGCCAGGTTAGCGAAGGAACAAGAGGAGCAAAAGGATCGTAAGGATCAAAAGAGGGATAAGCATTTAACAAAAATCCTGGCGGCAGTAGTAAAAGAGAAAAGACCAGGGAAAGAGGGAGAAAAGCGAAGGCGGCCAAAAGTGGAAAAGACCAGTGTGCCTACTGCAAAGAACCATGGACATCCATCCCATGGTCCCCAACCCCTACAACTTACTCAGCACCTTAAAACCAGACTACAACTGGTATACAGTATTAGATTTAAAAGATGCTTTCTTCTGTTTACCTCTGGCCCCCCAAAGCCAAGAACTCTCTGCCTTTAAGTGGAAAGATCCTGAGAAAGAAATTTCGGGCCAATTGACCTGGACCCGGCTTCCCCAAGGATTCAAGA
>NW_020263767.1:0-2408 GCF_003255815.1 Theropithecus gelada | reverse complement strand
CAGCTGAAATCTGGAAAGAAGCTTTCTGAGAAACTGCTTAGTGTTCTGTTAATTCATCTCACAGAGTTTCATCTGTATTTCGTGGATCTCTTTGCTAGCCTTATTTCTGTGGAATCTGAGACAGATATTTTCGATCCCTTTGAAGACTATAGGGCCAAAGGAAATATCCTCCGAAAACAAAGAGAAAGAAGCTTTCTGAGAAACTTCTTTGTGTTGTGTGAAATCATCTCACAGAGTTACAGCTTTCCACTCAAGAAGCCTTTTTCTAAGTCAGTTCTTGTGGAATTGGCAAAGTCATATTTGGCAGCCCATGGAGGGCTATGGTTAAAAAGGAAATATCCTCAGATGAAATCTGGAAAGAAGCTTTCTGCGAAACTGCTAAGTCGTCTGTTAATTCATCTCACAGAATTACATCTGTATTTCGTGGATCACTTTGCTAGCCTTATATCTGTGGAATCTGAGAACAGATATTTCGGATCCCTATCAAGAGTTTAGGGCCAAAGGAAATATCCTACGGTAACAAAGAGAAAGAAGCTTTCTGAGAAACTTCTTCGTGTTCTGTGAAATCATCACACAGAGTTACAGCTTTCCCCTCAAGAAGCCTTTCTCTAAGTCTGTTCTTGTGGAATTGGCAAAGTGATATTTGGAAGCCCATAGAGGTCTATGGTGAAAAAGTAAACATCCTCAGATGAAATCTGGAAAGAAGCTTTCTGAGAAACTCCTTAGTGTTCTGTTAATTAGTGTCACAGAACTACATATGTATTTCGTGGATCTCTTTGCTAGCCTTATTTCTGTGGAATCTGAGAAGAGATATTTCTCATCCCTTTGAAGAGTATAGGGCCAAAGGAAATACCCTCCGATAACAAAGAGAAAGAAGCTTTCTGAGAAATTACTTTGTGTTCTGTGAAATCATCTCACAGAGTTACAGCTTTCCCCTCAAGATGCCTTTCGCTAAGTCAGTTCTTGTGGAATTGGCAAAGTGATATTTGGTAGCCCATAGAGGGCTATGGTGAAAAAGGAAATATCCTCAGCTGAAATCTGGAAAGAAGCTTTCTGAGAAACTGCTCTGTGATGTGTGACTTCCACTCACATAGTTACAACTGTATTTCGTGGATCTCTTTGCTAGCCTTATTTCTCTGGAATCTGAGAAGAGATATTTCGGATCCCTTTGTAGACTATAGGGCCAAAGGAAATATCCTCCGGTAAAAAAGAGAAAGAAGCTTTCTGAGAAACTTCTTTGTGTTCTGTGAAATCATCTCACAGAGTTACAGCTTTCCACTCAGGAAACCTTTCGCTAACACAGCTCTTGTGGAATTGTCAAAGTGATATTTGGAAGCCCATAGAGGGCTATGGTGAAAAAGGAAATATCCTCAGCTGAAATCTGGAAAGAAGCTTTCTGATAAACTGCTCAATGTTCTGTTAATTCATCTCACAGAGTTATATCTGTATGTCGTGGATCTCTTTGCTAGCCTTATTTCTGTGGAATCTGAGAACTGATATCTCGGATCCCTTTGAAGACTATAGGGCCAAAGGAAATATCCTTCGATAACAAAGAGAAAGAAGCTTTCTGAGAAACTTCTTTGTGTTCTGTGAAATCATCTCACAGACTTACAGCTTTCCCCTCAAGAAGCCTTTCGTAAGTCAGTTCTTGTGGAATTGGCAAAGTGATATTGGGAAGCCCTTACAGGGCTATGGTGAAAAAGGAAATATAATCAGATGAAATCTGGAAAGAACCTTTCTGAGAAACTGCTCTGTGATGTGTGACTTCCACTTACAGAGTTACATCTGTATTTCGTGGATCTCTTTGCTAGCCTTATTTCTGTGGCATCTGAGAACAGATTTGTCGGATCCCTTTGACGAATATAGGGACAAAGGAAATATCCTCAGATAACAAACAGAAAGAATCTTTCTGAGAAACTTCTTTGTGTTCTGTGAAATCATCTCACAGAGTTACAGCTTTCCCCTAAGGAAGCCTTCCGCTAAGACTGTTCTTGTGGAATTGGCAAAGTGATATTTGGAAGCCCATATAGGGCTGTGATGAAAAAGGAAATATCCTCAGCTGAAATGTGGAAAGAAGCTTTCTGAGAAACTGCTTAGTGTTCTGTAAATTCATCTCACAGAGTTACAACTGTATTTCATGGATCTCTTTGCTAGCCTTATTTTTGTGGAATCTGAGAACAGATATTTCGGATCCCTTTGAAGACTATAGGGCCAAAGGAAATATCTACCGGTAACAAAGAGAAAGAAGCTTTCTGAGAAACTTCTTTGTGTCCTGTGAAATCATCTCACAGAGTTACAGCTTTCCCCTCAGGAAGCCTTTCGCTAATACAGTTCTTGTGGAATTGCCAAAGTGATATTTGGAATCCCACAGAGGTCTATGGTGAAAAAGGAAATATCCTCAGCTGAAA
>NW_020263766.1:0-2409 GCF_003255815.1 Theropithecus gelada | reverse complement strand
TGAACTCACCTTAAATCCTGTTTCTGACAAGTCTTCAAAATCTATTCTCTTAGCTTGCTTCAGAGCCTCAAAGAGGGCCTCCCAATTCCAGAATACTATTCTTGCTCCTGGAGCTCTGTGGAATGATTGATTTGGCTGAAAGTAACATAAAAATATGACACGACAGTTCATTGACACTACATAAAAATGTATTTTTTTTTCAGGTATAAACTAAGTTTGGCATTACATGGTCCACCCATATGGCAGCTTTGCCCCCAAGTCTTCAAGATATTCAGACTGCTAGCTCACCACTCTACCCTCCCTAGATATAACTTGCATTTTTTGGTCTTCAGCAGTTTCTTCATTTCAGGCTGCAGTAGGAAGGAAAGGAAAATAAGAAGATGGGGTCCGGTCCACATCCCAGTGGTACTCTCAAAGAAGGATCCAGGATGCTGTCACATGGCTTCCCCAAAATCCCATTGGCCAGAAATTAGTCACATGGTCCCTAAACTATGAGGAAGTCATGTGCCCAAGTAAAATTTCTCTTTTTATGGAAGAGGGAAGAAATGATTTTGGGGGGAATCCAGCAGCCCCTGCTGCAGCCAAGAAATTAGCTTTCCTGTGTGACTTACAATCTACTTTAAAACTAGATCTAAAACAGTTTATTTTTAATTTTTGTGGTACATTGTAGGTGTATAAATTTATGGGGTACATGAGATATTTTGATACAGGCAGTCAGTGAGTAACAATCATATCATGAAAAATAGAGTAATCATTCCCTCAAATATTTATCCTTTGTGTTACAATTCAATTATACTATTTTAGATATTTTTAAATGTACAATTAAATTGATATTGACAATAGTCACTCTGTTGTACTGTCGAACACCAGGTATACCTCTCCTGAACCCCTCGTACTATCTACCCTTCCCAAACTCTGATAACCTTTCTTCTACTCTCTACCTCCATGAGTTCAATTGTTTTGGTTTTTAGATCCCACAAATAACTGAGAACATGCAATGTTTGTCTTTCTGTGCCTGACTTGATTCACAACATAAAGATCTCCAGTTTCACCCCTGCTGTTGCAAATGACGGGATCTCCTTCATTTTTATGGCTGAATAATACTCCATTATGCCTAAGTATCATCTTTTCTTTATTTATCTGTTGATGGACACTTAGGTAGTTTCCAAATCTTGGTCATTGTGAACAATTCTGCAACAAACGTGGGACTGCAGATATCTCTTCAATATACTTATTTCCTTTCTTTGTGTATTTACCCAGCAGTGGGATTGCTGGATCACATGGCAGTTCTATTTTTAGTTTTGGAGGAACTTCCAAACTGTTCTCCATAGCGATTGTACTAATTTACATTCCCACCAATAGTGTATGAAGATTCCCTTTTCTTCACATCCTTGCTAGCATTTGTTATTGCCTGTCTTTTTGATAAAAGTAATTTAAACTGGGGCGAGATGATATCTCATTGTGGTTTTGATTTGCATTTCTATGATAATCAGTGATGTTGAGTACCTTTTGATATCACTGCTTGCCATTTGTATGTCTTCTTTTGAGAAATGTCTATTCAGATCTTTTGCCCATTTTAAAATTGGATTATTAGATATTTTCCTATGAAGTTGTTTGAGCTCCTTATATATTCTGGCTATTAATCCGTTGTCAGATGGATAGTTTGCAAATATTTTCTCCCATTCTGTGGGTTGTCTCCTCATTTTGTTGATTGTTTCCTTTGCTGTGCAAAAGCATTTTAATTTGAGGTGATCCCATTTGTTCAGTTTTGCTTTAGTTGCCTGTACTTGTGGGGTATTACTCAGGAAATCTTTGTCCAGTCCAATGTCCTGGAGAGTTTCCTCAATGTTTCCTTGTAGTAGTTTCATGATTTGAAGTCTTAGAGTTAAGTCTTTAATCCATTTGATTTGATTTTAGTATATGATGAGAGATAGGGGGCTCGTTTCATTCTTTTGCTTATTGATATTCAGTTTCTCCAGCACCATTTATTGAAGACACTGTCTTTTTTGCATGTTCTTGGCACCTTTGTTGAAAGAGTTCACTGTAGGTGTGTGGATTTCTTTCTGGGTTCTCTATGCTGTTCCATTGGTCTATCTGTTTTTATGCCAGCACTACGCTGTTTTGTTTACTTTAGTTCTGTAAGATAATTTGAAGTTAAGTAATGTGATTCCTCCAGTTTTGTCCTTTTTGCTTAGGAAAACTTGGCTATTCTGTGTCTTTTGCAGTTCCATATAAATTCTGGGGTTGTTTTTTAAAATTTCTATTAAGAATGTCATCGGTATTTTGATAGGGATTGCAATGGATCTGTAGATTGCTTTGGGTTGCATGGACATTTTAATAATATTGATTCTTCCAATCAATAAACATGGAATATCTTTCCATTTGTGTGTGTGTGTCTGTCCTCTTCAA
>NW_020263765.1:0-2409 GCF_003255815.1 Theropithecus gelada | reverse complement strand
TAAAAAAAACACTTGACCTTGTTGACCTTTAGGACCGACACAGGTTAAAGGTTCTACGTCTTGATAAACCACAGAAGCAGCACCCAAGCCAGTGAGTATAACTGAAACTTGTCTTTTTTCCTATTGTATAGGCCTCTAATTTAAACAAATAATAGACATATTCACCACCGTATCAGTTAACCCTTTAAAAACTATTTCATTAACGTGCAATGAACATAAGGGCTTTTGATTAGAAACTAAAGTTTCCCAAAAAACAGTTTTTTCTGTGCTACCAAACCCTCCCTACTGAGAATACGTTCCCCTGCCTCTAGGCATATAAACTGTGAGACTTGAACCATAATAAGAATTTTATTAGTAACATCATGTCCTTTTGACAAAGGGCCACACACTCTAATAGCTAATTTATATACTCCTCTATTAGGAGACAAAGTATAAGGCTGAGTAATAACTAAGTCAGCAGCGGCGCTCTGCTTAGTTGCCACATAAAGCTGAGAAACTGGGGTAAGGTGTGGGATCCTTAAGGAGGACTTGAATTTATTCCTTGATGTTGTAGGCCATTGCTCACTGGGTATTGTATGCAGATTTAGTCAATAACAAATATTTGTAAACAAATAAGGTGATTACAGGTACAGAAATTCAGTTCATAGCTTACTATTCAATAGAGTATCTGCTTTGTAAAAGATGGTGGACCACAAAATACTCAACGGATTTTGGTTTTCAAAACACAGTGATGCTATCCAAGGCTAAATGGATACTTGAAATTGGGATTGGACCTGGTGCTGAGATACAACTTTTACTTAGTTATTGATTTTTCTTTCCTCCGATTATTCTAAGGAGGGTGACTAACATTTTTGTACTTTATAGAGCAGTCTAGAGGAAAGGGTTAAGCATGTAAGCTCTGGGGACAGAAAGTCATATTTTCAAAATATAATAGCTATATGACCTTGGATACATTTATAAAACTGTCTTAACTCTGTTTACCTGTCTACAAAATGGTAATAATTATAAAATTTGTCAGTCTTAAAGGGATGTTGGAAGAACTAAATGCAAGTGAAGATTTTTTCACAGTAGTAGACACATAGTAAGTACTCAGTATACTATGGCTATTATTACTGTTATTATTGTTAATATTACGTCTATTTATTTTAGCTCTTTAATGTAACAAGTGCAGAACCATAATCTCACATCCTTCAGAGTCACGCTGATCTTGTATTTTTTGGTCCTTTGACTAGTTTAGTGATTTATTACAAGAAACCTAGTTAGTTTGTGCATTCTTTTCCTTTCTTATATTTCTCATTTGTAAAGACTGATAAACCAACTACACTTTCAGACCTGGTGACATAAATTGCTGGGGCCCCAAGCCTGTGGGCCCCGGCTCCCATTTCCCAGGAGAGGAGACAGTAAATTTCCACTTTTATCAGTTTTCAAACGACATTTATTTGTCCAATGTCGACCTTTACCACAACATTTGTACACCTCTGAAGGCAGCTTTCTGCCTTGAGGGATAAAAGTGTTCAATTTTTATGACATTCTTTTTTGAAATGTCTAGGTTTACCACACTGAAAGCAAACACCTTGTTTGTTATTTCCTTTTAAGGCTTTAGACAAAGCTCCAGCAAATAATTGAGCATTATAAATAGCCCCTCCAACACTAACACAAGTTTTAATATATTTATCTAAATTGGCCCCATTGGCCTTTAAGGATTTTAACAATTTTTGACAGTCACCATAAGCATTTTTAAAAGACAACGTTTGTAACAAAATTTTTGAAGCAAGGTCAGCACCCACAATTTTCAAGACAGCATCCTGAAGATGGGCTACGAAATCTGAATATTGTTCATTTGTGCCCTGTAAAATCTTCACAGAGGAAAGGGAAGATTTTCCTATTATCTCTACCTTATTTTAGGCCCTTAAAAACAAAGTCTTGATTTGAGTAAGGGCAACATCTTCTAGACCAGCCTGAGCACTAAGAGTAGCATATTGGCCCGTGCCTGTGAGCTGTTCCTCAGTGGCTCCTGGGGGATCACACATAACATTTTTTCTAGCCTGCACATGCGCCTTGTTCATTTACCAGCTGTGCAATTGTAACCACTGAGAACGATCAAGAAAAGCCTTCCCCAAAGTCTTCCAGTCTATAGAAATTATCAAATTTTCTGATGAAAAAATATCAAGAAGACCAAGGATAGGGATTCATAGTTAGAAATGGCAGCTTTCATTTCTTTTAAAAATTTAATTTGTAAGGCATTAAATTGGACATTATTGCCACCATTTGAAAACTGAGCATTAGGAGCAAAAGAAGCACAAATAATTGGAAACAGATCCAGCTCCTTAAATTTTTTTTTTTTTTATCTTTTCCTTTTCTCCCTCCCCCAATGGCGGGCAAGGCACTGAGAAAACTTTGCCAAACAAA
>NW_020263764.1:0-8597 GCF_003255815.1 Theropithecus gelada | reverse complement strand
CGATAACAAAGATAAAGAAGCTTTGTGAGAAACTTCTTTGTGTTCTGTGAAATCATCTCACAGAGCTACAGCTTTCCCCTCAAGAAGCCTTTCGCTAAGACAGTTCTTATGGAATTTGAAAAGTGATATTTGGAAGCCCATAGAGGTCTATGGTGAAAAAGGAAATATCCTCCAATGAAATCTGGAAAGAAGCTTTCTGAGAAACGGCTTAGTGTTCTGTTAATTCATCTCACAGAGTTACAGCTTTCTCCTCAAGAAGCGGCTCGGTAAGCCTGTTTTGTGGAATTCGGAAACTGGTATTTGGAAGCCCTTAGAGGGCCACGGTGAAAAAGAAAATATCCTCAGAGAAAAAATGGAAAGAAGCTTTCTGAGAGACTGCTTTGTGATGTGTGACTTCCACTCACAGAGTTACATCTCTATTTCGTTAATCTCTTTGCTATCCTTATTTCTGTGGACTCTGATAACAGATATTTCGGATCCCTTTGAAGACTCTACGGCCAAAGGAAATATCCTCCGATAACAAAGAGAAAGAAGCTTTCT
Organism: Theropithecus gelada; assembly: GCF_003255815.1. Classification (NCBI taxonomy): domain Eukaryota; kingdom Metazoa; phylum Chordata; class Mammalia; order Primates; family Cercopithecidae; genus Theropithecus; species Theropithecus gelada. The sequence goes on along the minus strand of NW_020263764.1, from coordinate 8,057 downwards.
GAGAAACTTCTTTGTGTTCTGTGAAATCATCCCACAGAGTTACAGCTTTCCCCTCAAGAAGCCTTTCGCTAAGAGAGTTCTTGTGGAATTTGAAAAGTGATATTTGGAAGCCCTTAGAGGGCGCTGGTGAAAAACGAAATATCCTCCGATGAAATCTGGAAAGAAGCTTTCTGAGAAACTCCTTAGTGTTCTGTTAATTCATCTCACACAGCTATAGCTTTCCCCTCAATACGCCGCTCACTAAGCCTGTTTCTGTGGAATTCTCAAAGTGATATTTGGAAGCCAATGGAGGGCTGTGGTGGAAAAGAAAATATCCTCCGAGAAAAACTGGAAAGAAGCTTTCTGAGACACTGCTTTGTGATGTGTGACTTCCACTCTCAGAGTTACATCTGTATTTCGTGGATGTCTTTGCTCTCCTTATTTCTGTGGAATCTGAGAACAAATATTTCGGATGCCTTTGAAGATCATAGGGCAAAAGGATATACCCTCCGATAACAAAGAGAAAGAAGCTTTCTGCGAAACTTCTTTGGGTTCTGTGTAGTCATCTCACAGAGTTACATCTTTCCGCATAAGAAGGCTTTCGCTGAGACAGTTCTTGTGGAATTTGCAAAGTGATATTTGGAATCCCATAGAGAGCGCTGCTGAAAAAGGAAATATCCTCCGATGAAATCTGGAAAGAAGCTTTCTGATAAACTGCTTAGTGTTCCGTTAATTCATCTCACAGAGTTACAGCTTTCCCCTCAAGAAGCCGTTCGCTAAGAATGTTCCTGCGGAATTCGCAAAATGATATTTAGAAGCCCTTAGAGGGCTACGGTGAAAAAGAAAATATCTTCAGAGGAAAACTGGAAAGAAGCTTTCTGAGAAACTGCTTTGTGATGTGTGACTTCCACTCAGAGAGTTAGATCTGTATTTCGTGGATCTGTTTGCTAGACTTATTTCTGTGGAATCTCAGAACAGGTTTTTTGGATCCCTTTGAAGTCTATAGGGCCAAAGGAAATATCCTCCGATAACAAAGAGAAAGAAGCTTTCTGAGAAACTTCTTTGTGTTCTGTGAAATCATCTTACAGAGTTACAGCTTTCCCCTCAAGAAGACTTTCGCTAAGACAGTCCTTGTGGAATTAGCAAAGTGATATTTGGAAGCCCATAGAGGGCTATGGTGAGAAAAGAAATATCCTCAGATGAAATCTGGAAAGAAGCTTTCTGAGAAACTGCTGAGTGTTCTGTTAATTCATCTCACAGAGTTACAGCTTTCCCCTCAAGAAACCTTTTGCTAAGACAGTTCTTGTGGAATTCGCAAAGTGATATTTGGAAGCCCTTATTAGGCTATGGTGAAAAAGAAAATATCCTCAGAGAAAAAATGGAAAGAAGCTTTCCGAGAAACTGCTTTGTGATGTGTGACTTCCACTCACAGAGTTACATCTGTATTTCGTGGATCTCTTTCCTAGCCTTATTTCTGTGGAATCGGAGAACAGATATTTCGGATCCCTTTGAAGACTATAGGGCGAAAGGAAATATCCTCCGATAACAAACAGAAAGAAGCTTTCTGAGATACTTCTTTGTGTTCTGTGAAATCATCGCACAGAGTTACAGCATTCCTCTCAAGAACACTTTCGCTAAGACAGTTCTTGTGGAATTAGAAAAGTGATATTTGGAAGCCCATAGAGGGCGCTGGTGAAAAAGGAAATATACTCTGATGAAATCTGGAAAGAAGCTTTCTGAGAAACTGCTTAGTGTTCTGTTAATTCGTCTCACAGAGTTACATCTTTCCCCACAAGAAGCCGCTCGCTAAGCCTGTTCTTGTGGAATTCGCCAAGTCATATTTGGAAGCCCTTAGAGCGCTATGGTGAAAAAGAAAATATCCTCCGAGAAAATCTGGAAAGAAGCTTTCTGAGAAACTGCTTTGTGATGTGTGACTTCCACTAAGAGAGTTACCTCTGTATTTCGTGGATCTCTTTGCTTGCCTTATTTCTGTGGAATCTGAGAACAGATATTTCGGATCCCTTGAAGACTCTAGGGCCAAAGGAAATATCCTCCGATAACAAAGAGAAAGAAGCTCTCTGAGAAACTTCTTTGTGTTCTGTGAAATAATCTCACAGAGTTAGAGCTTTCCCCTCAAGAATCCTTTCGCTAAGTCTGTTCTTGTGGAATTTGCAACGTGATATTTGGAAGCCCATAGAGGGCTATGGTGAAAAAGGAAATATCCAGAGATGAAATCTGGAAAGAAGCTTTCTGAGAAACTGCTTAGTGTTCTGTTAATTCATCTCACAGAGTTACAGCTTTCCCCTCAAGAAGCCGCTCGCCATGCCTGTTCTTTTGGAATTCGCAAAGTGATATTTGGAAGCCCATAGAGTGCTATGGTGATAAAGAAAATATACTCAGAGAAAAACTGGAAAGAAGCTTTCTGAGAAACTGCTTTTTGATGTGTGACTTCCACTAACAGAGTTACATCTGTATTTCGTGGATGTCTTTGCTAGCCTTATTTCTGTGGAATCTGAGAAAAGATATTTCGGATCCCGTTGAAGACTCTAGGGCCAAAGGAAGTATCCTCCAATAACAAGGAAAAAGCAGCTTTCTGAGAAACTTCTTTGTGTTCTGTGAAATCATCTCAGAGAGGTACACTTTTCCCTCAAGAAAACTTTCGCTAAGACAGTTCTTGTGAAATTTGAAAAGTGATATTTGGAAGCCCATAGAGGTCTTTGGTGAAAAAGGAAATATCCTCCGATGAAATCTGGAAAGAAGCTTTCTGAGAAACTGCTTTGTGTTCTGTGAAATCATCTCACAGAGTTACAGCTTTCCCCTCCAGAAGCCTTTCGCTAAGACAGTTCATGTGGAATTGGCAAAGTGATATTTGGAAGCCCTTAGAGGGCTACGATGAGAAAGGTAATATCCTCAGATGAAATCTGGAAAGAAGCTTTCTGAGAAAGTGCTGAGTGTTCTGTAAATTCATCTCTCAGATTTACATCCGTATTTCGTGGATCTCTTTGCTAGCCTTATTTCTGTGGAATCTGAGAACAGATATTTCGGATCCCGTTGAAGACTCTAGGGCCAAAGGAAATATACTCCGATAACAAAGAGAAAGAAGCTTTCTGAGAAACTTCTTTGTGTTCTGTGAAATCATCTCACAGATTTACAGCTTTCCCCTCAAGAAGCCTTTCGCTAAGACAGTTCTCATGGAATTTTCAAAGTGATATTTGGAAGCCCTTAGAGGGCGCTGGTGAAAAAGGAAATATCCTCAGACGAAATCTGGAAAGAAGCCCTCCGAGAAACTGCTAAGTGTTCTGTTAATTCATCTCACAGAGTTACAGTTTTCCCCTCAAGAAGTCACTCGCTAAGCCTGTTCTTGAGAAATTTGCAAAGTGATATTTCGAAGCCCATAGAGGGCTATGTTGAAAAAGGAAATATCCTCAGAGAAAAACTGGAAAGAAGCTTTCTACGAAACGGCTTGGTGATGTGAGACTTCCACACACAGAGTTATATCTGTATTTCGTGAATCTCTTTGCTAGCCTTATTTCTGTGGAATCTGAGAACAGATATTTCGGATCCCTTTGTAGATTGTAGGGCCAAAGGAAATATCCTCCGACAACAAAGAGAAAGAAGCTTTCTGAGAAACTTCTTTGTATTCTGTTAAGTCATCTCACAGAGTTACAGCTTTCCCCTCAAGGAGACTTTTGGTAAGACAGTTCTTGTGGAATTTGCCAAGTGATATTTGAAAGCCCATGGAGGGGGCTGGTGAAAAAGAAAATACCCTCCGATGAAATCTGGAAAGAAGCTTTCTGAGAAAATGCTTAGTGTTTTGTTAATGCATCTCACAGAGCTACAGCTTTCCCCTAAAGAAGCCACTCGCTAAGCCTGTTTTTGTGGAATTCGCAAAGTGATATTTCCATGCCCTTAGAGGGCTATGGTGAAAAAGAAAATAACCTCCGAGGAAATCCCGAAAGAAGCTTTCTGAGAATCTGCTTAGTGTTCTCTTATTTCATCTCACAGATTTACAGCTTTCCCCTCAAAAAGCCGCTCGCTAAGTGAGTTCTTCTGGAATTCGCAAAGTGATATTTGGAAGCCCATAAAGGGCTATGGTGAAAAAGAAAATATCCTCAGAGAAAAACTGGAAAGAAGGTTTCTGAGAAACTGCTTTGTGATGTGTGACTTCCACTCACAGAGTTACATCTGTATTTCGTGTATCTCTTTGCTAGCCTTATTTCTGTGGAATCTGAGAACAGATATTTCGGATCCCTTTGAAGACTATAAGGCCAAAGGAAATATCCTCCGATAACAAAGAGAAAAAAGCTTTCTGAGAAACTCCTTAGTGTTCTCTGAAATCATCTCACAGAGTTACAGGTTTCCCCTCAAGTAGCTTTACGCTAAGACACTTCTTGTGGAATTTGCAAAGTGATATTTGGAAGCCCATAGAGGTCTATGGTGAAATAGGAAATATCCTCAAATGAAATCTGGAAAGAAGCTTTCTGAGAACGTGCTTAGTGTTCTGTTAATTCATCTCACAGAGTTACAGCTTTCCCCTCAAGAAGCCGCTCACTAATCCTGTTCTTGTGGAATTCGCAAGGGATATTTGGAAGCCCATGCAGGGGTATGGTGAAAAACAAAATATTATCAGAGAAAAACTGGAAAGAAGGTTTCTGAGAAACTGCTTTGTGACGTGTGACTTCCACCAACAGAGTTACATCTGTATTTCGTGGATCTCTTTGCTAGCCTTAATTCTGTGTAATGTGAGAACAGATATTTCGGATTCATTTGAAGCCTCTAGGATCAAAAAAAATATCCTCCGATAACAAAGAGAAAGAAGCTTTCTCAGAAACTTCTTTGTGTTCTGTGAAATCATCTGACAGAGTTACAGCTATCCCCTCAAGAAGCCTTTCGCTAAGACAGTTCTCGTGGAATTATGAATGTGATATTTGGAAGCCCATAGAGGGCGCTTGTAAAAAAGGAAATACCTTCCGATGAAATCTGGAAAGAAGCTTTCTGGGAAACTGCTTAGTGTTCTGTCAATTCATCTCACAGAGTTACAGCTTTCCCAAAAGAAGCTGCTCGCTAAGCCTGTTCTTGTGGAATTCGCAAAGTGATATTTGGAAGCCCATAGAGGGCTATGTTGAAAAAGGAAATATCCTCAGAGAAAAACTGGAAAGAAGCTTTCTAAGAAACTGCTTTGTGAGGTGAGACTTCCACTCACAGATTGACATCTGTATGTCGTGGCTCTCTTTCCTAGCCTTATTTCTGTTGAATCTGAGAGCAGATATTTCGGATCCCTTTGAAGACTCTAGGGCCAAAGGAACTATCCTCCTATAACAAAGAGAAAGAAGCTTTCTGAGAAACTTCTTTGTGTTCTGTGAAATCATCACACGGAGATTCAGCTTTCCCCTCAAGAAGCCTTTCGCTAAGACAGTTCTTGTGCAATATTCAAAGTGATATCTGGAAGCCCATAGAGGGCTATGATGAAAGAGGAAATATCCTCCGATGAAATCTGGAAAGAAGCTTTCTGAGAAACTGCTTAGTGTTCTGTTAATTCGTCTCACAGAGTTGCAGCTTTAACCTCAAGAAGCCGTTCGCTAAGCGTGTTCTTGTGGAATTCGCAAAGGGATATTTGGAAGCCCATGGAGGGCTACGGTGAAAAAGAAAATATCCTCAGAGAAAAACTGGAAAGCAGCTTTGTGAGAAACTGTTTTGTGATGTGTGACTTCCAATCACAGAGTTACATCTGTATTTCGTGGGTCTCTTTGCTAACCTTCTTTCTGTGGATTCTGAGAACAGATATTTCAGATCCCTTGGAAGACTATAGTGCCAAAGGAAATATCCTCTGAAAACAAAGAGAAAGAAGCTTTCTGAGAAACTTCTTTGGGTTCTGTGAAATCATCTCACAGAGTTACAGGTTTCGCCTGAAGAAGCCTTTCGCTAAGACAGTTGTTGTTGAATTTGCAAAGTGATATTTGGAAGCCCATAGAGGGCTATGGTGGAAAAGGAAATATCCTCCGATGAAATCTGGAAAGAAGCTTTCTGAGAAACTGCTTAGTGTTCTGTTAATTCATCTCACAGAGTTACAGATTTCCCCTGAAGAAGACGCTCGCTAAGCCTGTTCTTGTGGAATTCGCAAAGTGATATTTGGAAGCCCACAGAGGGCAATGTGGAAAAAGAAAATATCCTCAAAGAAAAACTGGAAAGAAGCTCTCTTAGAAACTGCTTTTTGATGTGTTACTTCCACGCACAGGGTTACATCTGTATTTCGTGGATCACTTTGCTAGCCTTATTCCTGTGGAATCTGAGAACAGATATTTCAGATCACTTTGAAGTCTCTAGGGCCAAAGGAAATATCCTCCGATAACAAAGAGAAAGAAGCTTTCTGAGAAAATTCTTTGTGCTCTGTGAAATCATCTCAGAGAGTTACAGCTTTACCCTGAAGAAGCCGTTCGCTAAGACAGTTCTTGTCGAATTTGCAAAGTGATATTTGGAAGCCCATAGAGGGCTATGGTGAAAAAGGAAATATCCTCCGATGAAATCTGGAAAGAATCTTTCTGAGAAACTGCTTAGTGTTCTCTTAATTCATCTCACAGAATTACAGCTTTCACCTCAAGAAGCCGCTCGCTAAGCCTGTTCTTGTGGAATTCTCAAAGTGACATTTGGAAGCCCTTACACGGCTATGGTGAAAAAGAAAATATCCTCAGAGAAAACTGGAAAGAAGGTTTCTGAGAAACTGCTTTGTGATGTGTGATTTCCCTGACAGAGTTACATCTGTATTTCGTGAATCTCTCTGCTAGCCTTATTGCTGTGGAATCTGAGAACAGATATTTTGGATCCCTTTGAAGACTATAGGGCCAAAGGAAATATCCTCGGATAACAAAGTGAAAGAAGCTTTCTGAGAAACTTCTTTGTGTTCTGTGAAATCATCTCACAGAGTTACAACATTCCCCTCAAGAAGCCTTTCACTAAGACAGTTCTTGTGGAATTTGCAAAGTGATATTTGGAATTCCATAGAGGGCTATGGTGAAAGAGGAAATATCCTCCGATGAAATCTGGAAAGAAGCTTTCTGAGAAACTGCTTAGTGTTCTGTTAATTCATCTCACAGAGTTGCAGCTTTCCCCTCAAGAAGCCGCTCGCTAAGCTTGTTCTTCTGGAATTCGCAAAGGGATATTTGGAAGCCCATGGAGGGCTCTGGTGAAAAAGAAAATATACTCAGAGAAAAGCTTGAAAGAAGCTTTGTGAGAAACTGCTTTTTGATGTGTGACTTCCACTCACAGAGTTACAGCTGTATTTCGTGGATCTCTTTGCTAGCCTTATTTCTGTGGAATCTGAGAACTGTTATTTTGGATCCCTTTGAAGTCTCTAGGGCCAAAGGAAATATCCTCCGATAACAAAGAGAAAGAAGCTTTCTGAGAAACTTCTTAGTGTTCTATGAAATCACCTCACAGAGTTACAGCTTTCCCCTCAAGAAGCCTTTCGCTAAGACAGTTCTTGTGGAATTTGAAAAGTGATATTTGGATGCCCATAGAGAGCGCTGGTGAAAAAGGAAATACCCTGCGATGAAATCTGGAAAGAAGGTTTCTGAGAAACTGCTTAGTGTTCTGTTAAGTCATCTCACAGAGTTACATCTGTATTTCGTGGATCTCTTTGCTAGCCTTACTTCTGTGGAATCTGAGAACACATATTTCGGATCCCTTTGAAGACTCTAGGGCCAATAGAAATATCCTCCAATAACAAGGAAAAAGCAGCTTTCTGAGAAACTTCTTTGTGTTCTGTGAAATCATCTCACAGAGTTACACCTTTCCCCTCAAGAAGCCTTTCACTAAGACAGTTCTTGTGGAATTTGCAAAGTGATAATTGGTAGCACATAGAGGGCACTGGGGAAAAAGGAAATATCCTCTGATGAAATCTGGAAAGAAGCTTTCTGAGAAATTGCTGAGGGTTCTGTTAATTCATCTCAGAGAGTTAGAGCTTTCCCTTCAAGAAGCCGCTCGCTAAGCCTGTTTTTGTGGAATTCGCAAAGTGATATTGGGAAGCCCATAGAGGTTTATGGTGAAAAAGAAAATATCCTCAGAGAGAAACTGGAAAGAAA
>NW_020263763.1:0-2410 GCF_003255815.1 Theropithecus gelada | reverse complement strand
CAAAGGAATTGGAGGATCTTTTCAAGGAGAGCTACAAACCACTGCTCAAAGAAATCAGAGATGACACAAACACATGGAAGAACATTCCATGTTCATGGATAGGAAGAATCAATATCATGAAAATGGCCATACTGTTCAAAGTAATTTATAGATTCAATGCTATCCCCATTAAACTCCCATTAACATTCTTCACAGAATTAGAAAAAACAAGTATTTTAAAATTCATATGGGACCAAAAAAAGAGCCTGAATAGCCAAGTCAATCCTAAGCAAAAAGAACAAAGCTGGAGGCATCACACTACCCAACTTCAAACTATAATACAAGGCTACAGTAATCAAAACAGCATGGTATTGGTATAAGAACAGACACACAGACAAATGGAAGAGAAGAGAAAACTTAGAAATAAGACCACACACCTACAACCATCTGATCTTTGACAAACCTGACAAAAATAAGCAATGGGGAAAATATTCTCTATTTAATAAATGGTGCTGGGAGAACTGTCTAGCTATATGCAGAAAACTGAAACTGGACACCTTCCTTATGCTGCATACAAAAATTAACTCAGGATGAATTAAAGACTGAAATGTAAAACCCAAAACTATAAAAAACCTAGAAGAAAATCTAGGCAATACCATTGAGGACATAGGCACAGGCAAATATTTCATGATGAAAACTCCAAAATAAATTGCAACAAAAGCAAAAAATTGACAAACGGAATATAATTAAACTAAAGAGCTTCTGCACAGCAAAAGAAACTATCATCAGAGTGAACAGACAGCCTACAGAATGGGGGAAGTTTTTGTAATCTATCCATCTGACAAAGGTCTAATAACCAGAGTGAGTCTGCAAAGAACTTAAGCAAATTTACAAGAAACAAATAACCCCATTAAAAAGTGGGCAAAAGACATAAACAGACACTTCTCAAAAGAAGACAGACATGCAGCCAACAAATACATGGAAAGAAGCTCAACATCACTGATTATTAGAGAAAAACAAATCAAAACCACAGTGAGATATCCCACCCCAGTCAGAATGGTGATTACTAAAAAGTCAAGAAACAACAGATGTTGGTGAGGTTGTGGAGAAAATGGAACACTTTCAAACTCTTTTTGGGCATGTATATCAGTGCAACCATTGTGGAAGACAGTGTGGCAATTCCTCAAAGACCTAGAGGCAGAAATACTATTTGACCCAGCAATCCCATTACTGGGTATATGCCCAAAGGAATAAAAACCATTATATTAATATTATAAAGATACACGCATGCATATGTTCATTACAACACTATTCACAATAGCAAAAATATATAATCAGCCTAAATGCCCATCAATCATAGACTGGATAAAGAAAATGTGGTAAATATCTGCCATGGAATACTATGCAGCCATTAAAAAGGCATGAGATTATGTCCTTTGCAGGGACATGGATCGTTGGAAGCCAGTATCCTCTGCAAAGTAACACAGGAACAGAAAACCAAACACTGCGTGTTCTCACTTACAAGTAGGAGCTGAATGATGAGAACACATGGACACATGGATGGGAACAACACACACTGGGGCCTGTCAGGAGCAGGGGTAAGGTGGGAAGGAGAGCATCAGGAAGAATAGCTAATGGATGCTGGGCTTAATATCTAGGTTATAGGTTGACAGGTGCAACAAACCATCATGGCATATGTTTACCTATGAAATAAACCTGCACATCCTGCACATGTATCCCTGAATTAAAATAACATTTGAGGGAAAAAATATATATATATGCTCAATTTATTTTCTGTAGGGTTACCAAGATATCTGAATGATGTTTAAAATAATCTCTCACTAAAGTGTGTAAAGCATATTCAGTTTTATTAAAATCATGCAATACTTTAGTTCTGAGGTGGTTCAATACTAGAATTCAAGTAAAAGATTCCACATTGAAATAACAACAAAATAGTCCTAATTTTCGTTTTATTTGGCATAATTCAACAACACCTTTCATATACTGTGGATTTTCTTTTTTAGTAGATGAAAGCATTATAAGAAGAGAGAAAATACAAAGTACCAATATTGAAAGTGTAAGAGTTGTGTGTATGTATACTACAGACACTAAAGGTTAAAATGAAAATATTATAAACAAATTTATGCCACTGTATTTTAAAATTTAGTTGAAATAGACAAATTCCATGACAAATACAAATTACCAAAATAGCTGAAGCATAAAAAGAAAATTTAGATTGCCCAATGTTAATTAAATAAATTGAATTTGTAGCTAATGCTCCCGCCTATCCCTAGACCCAGGTGGAATCACTGATGTAATCTATCAAGCCCTTATGGAAGGAGAAAAGTAAATCCTACACAAAATCTTGAAGAAATTAGTGGATGATAGATTTCTCAATTTACTTTATCTGGCCAGCATTGCCATAATACAA
>NW_020263762.1:0-2410 GCF_003255815.1 Theropithecus gelada | reverse complement strand
CAAAGGAATTGGAGGATCTTTTCAAGGAGAGCTACAAACCACTGCTCAAAGAAATCAGAGATGACACAAACACATGGAAGAACATTCCATGTTCATGGATAGGAAGAATCAATATCATGAAAATGGCCATACTGTTCAAAGTAATTTATAGATTCAATGCTATCCCCATTAAACTCCCATTAACATTCTTCACAGAATTAGAAAAAACAAGTATTTTAAAATTCATATGGGACCAAAAAAAGAGCCTGAATAGCCAAGTCAATCCTAAGCAAAAAGAACAAAGCTGGAGGAATCACACTACCCAACTTCAAACTATAATACAAGGCTACAGTAATCAAAACAGCATGGTATTGGTATAAGAACAGACACACAGACAAATGGAAGAGAAGAGAAAACTTAGAAATAAGACCACACACCTACAACCATCTGATCTTTGACAAACCTGACAAAAATAAGCAATGGGGAAAATATTCTCTATTTAATAAATGGTGCTGGGAGAACTGTCTAGCTATATGCAGAAAACTGAAACTGGACACCTTCCTTATGCTGCATACAAAAATTAACTCAGGATGAATTAAAGACTGAAATGTAAAACCCAAAACTATAAAAAACCTAGAAGAAAATCTAGGCAATACCATTGAGGACATAGGCACAGGCAAATATTTCATGATGAAAACTCCAAAATAAATTGCAACAAAAGCAAAAAATTGACAAACGGAATATAATTAAACTAAAGAGCTTCTGCACAGCAAAAGAAACTATCATCAGAGTGAACAGACAGCCTACAGAATGGGGGAAGTTTTTGTAATCTATCCATCTGACAAAGGTCTAATAACCAGAGTGAGTCTGCAAAGAACTTAAGCAAATTTACAAGAAACAAACAACCCCATTAAAAAGTGGGCAAAAGACATAAACAGACACTTCTCAAAAGAAGACAGACATGCAGCCAACAAATACATGGAAAGAAGCTCAACATCACTGATTATTAGAGAAAAACAAATCAAAACCACAGTGAGATATCCCACCCCAGTCAGAATGGTGATTACTAAAAAGTCAAGAAACAACAGATGTTGGTGAGGTGGTGGAGAAAATGGAACACTTTCAAACTCTTTTTGGGCATGTACATCAGTGCAACCATTGTGGAAGACAGTGTGGCAATTCCTCAAAGACCTAGAGGCAGAAATACTATTTGACCCAGCAATCCCATTACTGGGTATATGCCCAAAGGAATAAAAACCATTATATTAATATTATAAAGATACACGCATGCATATGTTCATTACAGCACTATTCACAATAACAAAAATATATAATCAGCCTAAATGCCCATCAATCATAGACTGGATAAAGAAAATGTGGCAAATATCTGCCATGGAATACTATGCAGCCATTAAAAAGGCATGAGATTATGTCCTTTGCAGGGACATGGATCGTTGGAAGCCAGTATCCTCTGCAAAGTAACACAGGAACAGAAAACCAAACACTGCGTGTTCTCACTTACAAGTAGGAGCTGAATGATGAGAACACATGGACACATGGATGGGAACAACACACACTGGGGCCTGTCAGGAGCAGGGGTAAGGTGGGAAGGAGAGCATCAGGAAGAATAGCTAATGGATGCTGGGCTTAATATCTAGGTTATAGGTTGACAGGTGCAACAAACCATCATGGCATATGTTTACCTATGAAATAAACCTGCACATCCTGCACATATATCCCTGAATTAAAATAACATTTGAGGGAAAATATATATATATATGCTCAATTTATTTTCTGTAGGGTTACCAAGATATCTGAATGATGTTTAAAATAATCTCTCACTAAAGTGTGTAAAGCGTATTCAGTTTTATTAAAATCATGCAATACTTTAGTTCTGAGGTGGTTCAATACTAGAATTCAAGTAAAAGATTCCACATTGAAATAACAACAAAATAGTCCTAATTTTCGTTTTATTTGGCATAATTCAACAACACCTTTCATATACTGTGGATTTTCTTTTTTAGTAGATGAAAGCATTATAAGAAGAGAGAAAATACAAAGTACCAATATTGAAAGTGTAAGAGTTGTGTGTATGTATACTACAGACACTAAAGGTTAAAATGAAAATATTATAAACAAATTTATGCCACTGTATTTTAAAATTTAGTTGAAATAGACAAATTCCATGACAAATACAAATTACCAAAATAGCTGAAGCATAAAAAGAAAATTTAGATTGCCCAATGTTAATTAAATAAATTGAATTTGTAGCTAATGCTCCCGCCTATCCCTAGACCCAGGTGGAATCACTGATGTAATCTATCAAGCCCTTATGGAAGGAGAAAAGTAAATCCTACACAAAATCTTGAAGAAATTAGTGGATGATAGATTTCTCAATTTACTTTATCTGGCCAGCATTGCCATAATACAA